>NC_092348.1:30373207-30645928 GCF_963676685.1 Mytilus edulis | reverse complement strand
ATTTATAGTAATGCATAAAAGTTTCAGCCAACTCATGTATAGAGGTGGTTCTGATTACGGAAACACTTGAAATCAGGTGATGATCCAGGATTTGAGAGGGCAACCAGGGTTCTAATAGAATGATGCAAACAAGATATTTCATCAACAAAAAACATGTGATAGAGATTGGTAAATTAGCAACAAATGATTTAAGATTTCAGTTTAAAAAGGTGTAAACGAGATATTTTGCCGATCGGAGGGAGGTGGAAAAAAAATTGCGATTAAATTTTCGGAAAATCAAGATTTGTATAGCATGGTATTGGTTGCAAAAATTTGATATTTTTCATTTAAATGCAATATTTTTTATTTAATGGTATATTTCTTCATTTAAAATGCAATATTTTTTATTGAATTGGTATATTTCTTCATTTAAATGCAATATTTTCTTATTTGAATGGTATAATTTTTTTCATTTAAATGCAATATTGTTTATTCAAATGGTATAATTTGTGATTTAATTGCAATATTTTTATTCAATTAGTACAATTTGTCATTCAATTGCAATATTTTTATTCAATTGGTATAACTTGTCATTTAAATGCAATATTTTTTATTCAATTGGTATATTTCTTCATTTCTCTTATGGGTTGGGGCCTTTTATCTAACTCCCACGTGAATAGATATTTTTCGTATCACACCATACGGAGTGTGATATGAAAAAGTGATATCAAAATTACGTTAATTTGATTGGCTTATCTCGTAAATTTCTAATATTTTCATTGGCCGTTGATCAGGTCATTATTCACTGGAAAGGTCATGCCGGGACTACTTTTTTTCTTGACAACTGATTGTTAACTTCCGGTTTTCGCGATTTTCGTTTCAGTGCTTTATCGTCTGCATTATCTAATATAAATCTTATCATGGACGAAGAAATAAAGGAAGGATCCCGTGTACGGTTATGTAACGGAGCAAAGGGCATTATAACTGGCACAACTTCCAATTTCAATTTCCCTCTGTATGCGACAGTAAAACTACCGATAGGCGTCCGCAAAGCTTCAAATACAATACAGTTATCTCTATTCTAATGCAAAACAAGTTCATAATTAAATTTCAATTACAATTTCAGTGTAAAATCTTCATTAAAAAAAATTCCGCGAAAAGATGTTATCTTTTTTGGTCCCTACACTACGTGACGTCATAGGTATGCTTCCGGTGTCATACATAAACACCGGGCATTTTCTGGCTTCTGTGCCGCTTCAGAATGTAATAAAATTTGATAAAAAGAAGATTTCAAGGCGCAACAAGTGAGTTATTTGTTAATTATTGTAGAAATAACGTGTCAATACACTTGTTACAAATTAGATAACAGGCCCCAACCATAAGAGAAAGATCAGTACGCGTTGCAAAAGAAAAACGGCCGTAACAACACAACTCGCAACAAATAGGCCACGCACATACAACTTTTTGCCATAAGAGAAATAGGTTTAACAACTTGTGAGAATTAGATATCGCTTGATATCATCTCTCGTTATTAATTTCAATAATAATAATCTCGCCATAGGCTCGTTTATTATTATTGAAATTAAATAATTCGAGTTGATATCAATCGATATCTAATACACCTTATCGCTATTTGTCCGCCATTGCTGGAAATCACACAGGTTCCCGTAAATTTTGACGTCATAAAACAAAATGTCTGACGCCACAATGGAAAAGTGATTGTTGTTGACGTCAAAAGTTCAAGCGGACGGGTCAGCCGGGAATAGCGATAAGGTGTATTCTTACTCGTTATGAAACCTATAATTAAATGCAATATTTTTTTAATTTTTATGGTATATTTTTTCATGTAAATGCAATATTTTTTATTTAAATGGTATAATTTGTCATTGAATCGTAGTATTTTTTATTCAAATGGTATAATTTGTCATTCAAATGCAATATTTGTTTATTCAATTGGTATATTTCTTCATTTAAATAGACTTTTTTTTATTTTAATGGTATAATTTGTCATTCAAATACAATATTTTTTATTTAAATGGTATAATTTGTTATTCAAATGCAATATTTTTTATTCAATTGGTATAGTAGTTTTTTTTATTTATATGCAATAATTGCATTATGGGAAATTCTGTGACGTCTTAAGTTCAAATTTGCAACAACGTTTCTGATTGGTCGGTAATTGTTTGGATTTCCCCCTTTCTTTCTAAACATGAGTGACCAAGAATTAAAACAACGCGTCGAAATATCGCACCTCTAAGTAAATTTGGCGTTCGTGCGAGTTCCTGCAATGACTGTTAATGTCAATAATGGCGAGGTCGAGCAAAAAATGTGAGTGACAAGTATTGATACTTATGTTGACACACAACCTGTTCATGGATAGAAAACGATGCCTGCGTGCATGGCAAAAACGCCTCCCATGAAAACCCTTTCTGAAGAAACTCCCCGACAGTCTACACATTGAAATAAAACAAATGCATAGCAAGCCTCCCCCCTCTAAGTCCAGATATATGTAATCATGACGTTCTCTGATGCTATATCATTTTTTCTTTTCTTGATCCTCAGGGACGTTGCAGGAAGGCAAACATAAAAAAGAGTAAAAAGCCTTCCAGAACGTTATATTTATTTGGACTAAGCCCCATCTTTTTTGTTTCATGTAGAAAAAAAATCACCTAATTACGACAGCAGAACCAAAGACCCACAAGAAGAGACATCAGCTGTGATACTCCGGAACTAATTCTTTAATAAAGACAATTCGGGATAAATTTGAACTAGTTAATAACAACAATAGTCCTATGCCGCAAATCATTTTACATTTAGGATTCGTTGCTGAGCTTTTTTTACTGTTCACATCTCCGAATCCCTTAAATAGAATTTGTTTTTCAAGCCCCACAGTAGTTCAATAATTAATATACCTATGTCTTTGTATAAATGATCATAAATAAGTATGCAGGGCATATTTCAAAACATATTTTTCTTCAAGACTTATAAACGATTTACTTTTCAATTCTGCATTGGGAGGGGGAGGGGGATATACAAGTTTATTATGTGACACAGTATATAATATAATTTGATACAAATCTCTAATGATTTAGAGGGGGGTCAGATTAAGATATTTGTATAGAGATGTAATATATGCGAGTATTTGCAGTAATGGTTAATGTGTGTGTGTAAGGGGGTTGGGGGGGGGGGGGGTTAAGATTAAAGATAGTTTCTATAATTCTATATCTTTTAGTTTTCATCGTTTCACTCTATTCTTTATCCTTTGATCTCTATTATATTTGTGCTAAACATGCGAGAAATATTTGTTACTGGACATTTGGCAACCAAAAAAACAATCGATGCATTCTTTATATTTCATCATTTCTTTATTATGTTATATATAGGTTTGGTCCCGCCCAATATCCATTTTTTGCACATTATTCTCTCTATGTAAACCCAATTCCTGTCCTGATAAATGGTGACTCATGCATCAAATGTGGTTATTAAAACAAGAAACATATTCATACCATAATAATTTACTGTATGATTGGACTTATAGATAGATGTCATTAGTCCCAGATCATGTAATAAAGTATGTCTTATAAAAATACAATAGCATTTTAATGATGATTATATATATGCATTTATATTCAACAATGCCAATTTTTGGGATAAAAGGGAAGGGGCAAGGCGTTTTTAAAACATATTAATGGGGCGCGTTTTTTTTTTTTGTTCTTCGGTAGTGAGCCAGAAGAAGTCCATTTCTGTTTTTTTTTGCATTGGGAAGATCTTCTGGCTCTTTTCCACTTCTTCTTTTTTGATAGGTTGTTTAGACGACAGAGGCACAAAACAAACATGGCGTCGTTTAGTCTAAATAACATAAATAAATTGATGAATTCAGATATATTAGAATGTGAGCTATGTTATTAACGTTTTATGGTATGACAGTCTTAGATAGACATCCCTGTAGGACGATAAGCTGGATAAATATAAGAACTACACGGACAATAACAGTTAAGAGACGATTATTTGACATTCTAGGTAAGGGATTTTGATTGATTAGTGTTTAACGCTACTTTCAACACTATTGGGCTATTCCGTAGTGGTCAGTTTAAATTTATAGATAAGGAAGGGGAATGGAAGATGAGACATTATTATTCATTTTAATCTGTCGCTAATCGTGCCTATTTTGCAGCTCTTACCAGGCAACCACATTCATATATATGAAATACTTCTGTCCCCCACCCCAACAAATAAATAAATATCAAATGGTTTTCCTTTTATTTAACACAAGTGTAAATTGATTGGTTGTTTTGTCACTCATGTTTAGAAAGAAAGGGGGAAATCCAAACAATTACCGATCAATCAGAAACGTTGTTGAAAATTTGACCTTAAGACGTCAAAGAATTTCCCACAATGCAATTATTGCATATAAATAAAAAAAAGTACTATACCAACTGAATAAAAAATATTGCATTTGAATGACAAATTATACCATTTAAATAAAAAATATCGCATTTAAATGAAGAATTATACCAATTGAATAAAAAAAACATTGCATTTGAATGACAAATTATACCATTTGAATAAAAAATATTGCATTTAAATGAAAAATATACCATTCAAAAAAAAAAAATATTGCATTCAAATGAAGAAATATACCAATTCAATAAATTAAAATTTTTGCAACCAATACCATGCCATAGATTTCATACTCCATCTGTATTTAATCTAAACTGAAAATTGTAGTTTTTTTTTTAACTATTTCTTAAAACATTATCATGATTATAGGTTTGACAGTACCTAGAACTTATCGATTATTCAAACCAACTTTGATTTTGAGCCATACATGTACTTTTTAAAATTACCATTTCTTAAACTATGTGCTTTAACAAAATTTAGATTTGGAGCTCACAAACTTGGAAATTTATATAATTTATATATATGATAATTTTATATATTCTGCTCTGGTTGGGCGCCGTGATTAAGTATATGGTTGTTTGTTTTGTTTGTATAAAAGTCTGACTAACCGTATTCGCAAGCATAATGATATTCTTCCTCACAATGTGTATCACTCCATCCTTTCCATGAGAAATCGTAAAGGACGCAGTTTGCCGTACAGAGATACTCCATAGGTTTCCAACATATTTCCTGACCTGTTAACCAATCTTCATACGTAATTTCGTCACCTAAGAATGATAATATTTACCAAGAATACAAATACGTAAGGTATGGTTTTTTACAATTTTATATATTGATATTTCCGTGTTGATGCTTATATTACTGTAGACAAAAATAAGGTTAGATTTCGACGTGTTTTATTAGGTTGCTCTCTCTAATTATACTTTTGTAATGCTGCTTAACATGATCTTACATTGATAGAAGGTTTATAAAGGTATATATTAGAATAATAAATATGAAACTTAAAAAAGTAAAAATATTTTCAACTATTTGAAGGTCTTTCCGAACATGTCGATGGAAAAAAAACAACAAAATAACAAAATAAGATTAAAAATTAAAATAAAACACTGATTCAAATAAGCACAGAAAATGGGGATCCACGAGTTTAAAATGCTGACAACTTTTCTTATATTTGCTTCTATATACAGCAGATTGTACTGCAGTGAGAATGTTTAAAAAGTTTATTGATAATTGGACATGACTTCACGCCTCTTGTTAATTAATCTAAGAACAAAATGACCTAAAAAATCGTTCCCATATTTTCATACACACCGTTTTGTCTGAGCCATGGATTTTTGCCAGTGGTTTTGTTGAAACCTATATACATGTAGCTCCAGCTCCATCCTAAATTACTAATAGTTTCATATACGAAGTTTTCAATTCCATCATTTGTAATTTCAAGAAGGATTCCACCTTTCCCATTACAGAATTCTTGAGCTGAAGCATACGACTTCTCAGTATTTTTGAATTCGTAACATTTCCCATCGTATTCAATTGTGTCAGGCATTCCGTCACAAGGTAAGGCTGTAAATTATAAAAAATAAAATAAATTACGCATGGAAAGACAATAATTCTACATACAAAGCAGTAAATTTATGAATATTATTATAGTATAAAGGATTTTCTTTACAGAAAGTTCACGTACATTTGTTTTTATAGTAAAACATAGCAATTTAAATATATAACATGTTTCAACTTTTTGTTTAAATTTAAAGATGTAAAAATATTACTGTCGTTTTAACAGTGAGGTCTTTCTCATTTGTCCTCATTCCGTTATAACCCCGACTGTAATTACCTTTATGTTCATTTTCAAATAATCTTTAAGCTTGATGCTTGGCTTTGTAGACATGTACCTGATGAATATTATGAAGTTATATCGCATATATAGGGGGTCAGTACAACCTTCTCTCAACTTGTATGTTTAACAAATACCCTACCTTGATGTGATATATCTTTTAAATTACTCCGAATTCATTAGAGAGATGTTTAAGTTACGCTTTCGAAATTTTATTCAAGACTTAGTATCCCAAACAGAAAAATAAAGGAACAAATTGCTTTCAAATCGTATTCAAATCTCTTTCAAATCGTAATTCTGCAATTTGTTAGGACCATTTGCTTGCGACGCATTAATGAAATTATAAACAAATCACAATTCGACAAACTCCCCGAAACTAGTTTCTTTATGATTTCTTTCAATTGTATGATTTTTACGCAATTTGTTTCTGTTTTTGTGGGATTTCTTTATGATTTGTTTACTTAGAATATCGTATGAAATGATTTTAAAAAGATTTGTTTACTTTGTTCGCTAAAATTGTGATTTCGTTATGATTTGTTTACTTGGAATATCATAGGAAATGATTTGAAACTGATTTGTTAACTTTGTTAGCTATCATGGTGATATTTTGTCTTTTCTTAATATGGTTTTGACATTACGTAATGCTGTTTTAATATAACTCAATATGGAATAGTCACTACTTTATGATATTTCGATATTACACGATATGGTTTCGCATTGACATGATATAGTTTTGTCATTACTCAATATGGTTTTGTCATTACTCGATGTGGTTTCATCATTATCTAATATGGTTGTGTCATTAGTCAATGTGGTTTTATCATTACTTGATGTGTATGTGACTTAACGCAATGTAGTTGTTTCATTACATGATGTGTTTGTTTTTTCGTAATGATGATTTGTCTATTCTTTATATGGTTTTAACATTACGTAGACATGGTAGAGATGTTTCAAAATTGGATGATTTTACACTACTTGATGTGTTTGTTTCATCATTTGATGTGGTCGTCTTGTCATTCTTTGATGTGGTCCTGTCATTTTTTGATGCGGTTATCCCATTACTTGAGGAGGTAAAACCATGTGACCAATTAGGAAAAACCGGTTCTATTTTTAGATAGATTTTCATGTTGTATGCATGTGCCTAGAATGCGTGTGTCCATCCATCTAATTAGTGTTCAAATAAAAGTTCGGGTTAATGTTTGAGTTAAACTTTGAGTTAGTTTTCGAATTCAATTCATGCTTAGAATTAAAGTTCTAGTTGGCATTGAGTTTCGAGTTGGACTTCGAGTTTGAGTCACATTTAAAGGCAGAGTTCTAGTTACAACTTTGAATTTGAGTCACTTCTTGAGGTAGAGTTTGAGTAAGATTCGAATTTAAGTCTCATTTAAATTAATTAAGATTTTGAGTTGAAAATCGAGCTATTTAAGAAATCATAAATAGTCAACCGTACAGCCTTCAACACTCCGTATAGTCAGCTTCAAAAGGCCAACATGCACCATGTGAACAAAAACCAAACGAAAAAACTAATTGTCTATTTTCCAAATTTTTTTTTTTACACATATCTGTACAACGATAACAATTGAACTTCATGCTCCTGACTAAGGGCAGGTACATAAAGAAAGTGCACGGGCGGAGTTTAACATGTATGTGAGCGAACGTCGGACTGTAGCAGTAGTGTAACAGCACAACACGAGAAAAAAATGTAAACTAGACAAAGTGATGCCCCCGCACTCCACTCATTTAACCGTGTATACCCCAAAAGAGGAAAAATAATATAAAAAAAACCTGACCACTGCACACCTTCGATACATGTACAAACAGCTAACAGAGTGATAAATTCCTAGCATTCAAACTGTAGGAGAGGTAATCTGGAAACGCCCTACTTATGCAAGTAAATTTTCCAAAAATGACAAAGTTCAACTTTCTCCCAAAAGAGCACATATTAATAACAATTAAACCCTAACCACATGCAGCACACCTTCAATATATGTATAAACAGACAGTAAAGGGAAAACTTCTTCGGATTCAAAGTGTTGGAGGAGTTCTGCGGAATAACTATATATCCATAATGGGACGGAAAGACCGATGGACGGACAGAGATTAAACACTATGCCCCCAACTTTCAGTTGCGGTAAAGTTGCGGTGACTTAAAAAACAGTTTCAATTGGCTGACTCAATAGAACGGTATGACTGGGTAATTTAAATCCATTGGGGTGATATTGGGTTCCCCAGAAAGGTAAGGAGATTCTGTTCAACGTATGGCACCCGTCGTGTTTTTCGCGAAATTACAAACCGGGTGATTTGGTTTTATTTGGAAGTTCACATTCCAGTAAAAGATGAAGGTATTATGGTAACGACAACTGGAACATGTTCGTCGTCACATGTGAAACAGATATTCCAGGTAGATAGGGAATTCAATTGATTAAAAGTAAAAGATTGATATTCGTATATATGTTCAAATGATCATTAACGCTAACAAAAAATCGGAGAATTCTTATTTTATAGTATTGAAGCTTTGTCGCTTAGACCGAGACCCCTCCCCCGATTTTTCTGTGACTTAAGTGTGAGTTGATTTGAAGTGTCTCATTTGTTAACAAAAAAGTATTAGTCTTTTGATTTGTGTCGAACCTTTGACATCAATGTAGCGGCAGTGAGACACAACAACATCGTCGAAAGTGGCGTCATTTCGGGACCTTTTATAGCTTATTCTGGAGTTTGGATTTTGCTCATTGTTGAAAACCATACTTTTTTGTTTTAGTTAAATAAAACCGAATTAAACTGTTTTGACAAGATAGATTTATTACCTCCATGAAGTGTTTTAAAACTTGTACAGGAGTTTTTCCTCAATATGAAGAAAAAGCATCTACAGAAAAAACACTTTTTATTTTTTTTTGACCGATGAATGTACAGCCGATCAACATTACGCTTTTACACTAAAAGCAGCAATATCAGGCGAGACACAGCGTTCCGTGGACTATTTATTAATTTATTATAATACTGCTTTTATTTGAGAACTTCGGATCAAATGACAGGACCAAGTGGTTTGGATTTTTTTTTTTATTATTGTTTGCCGTTCCCCTTTTTCATACTAAATAACAACCACTCGAACTTTAATTTGAACTTTAACTTTAGTGATACTTATCCAAAGCACTTTCAACAAACGACATATTGAAATCTGTAAAAAAATAGATTTTTTTTTCACATAGTGCATGGTGGCCTTTTGTAGCTGACTATACGGAGTGTGGAAGGCTGTACGGTTGCCTATATATGATTTCTTACACCCACTGCATTTAAACTCTGGTGCATAGTTGTTTTATTGGCAATCACACCACATTTAACTTTATTTCAACTCATATGTTGCGTCTTGTATACTGCAACATTGTTAATTTAGTACGCATATCCCGGAGCCTTCTTATCGGAAGCCCGAGCAAAAGCCCTTGTTCCGCGATTGAAAATTTAATTACGAACTCAAAAAAGACATATAAAATAGCCCGAATTTCAACTCGAAATCTTCATTAATCTCAATGAGACTTAAATTCGAATCTTACCCAAACTCTACCTCAAGAAGTGACTCAAATTCAAAGTTGTTACCAGAACTCTGCCTTTAAATGTGACTAAAACTCGAAGTCCAACTCGAAACTCAATGCTAACTAGAATTTAATTATAAGCATGACTTGAATTCGAAAAACTAACTCAACGTTTAATTCAAACAGTAACCCGAACTTTAATTTGAACACTAATTAGATCATTCAAGGCACATACAACATGGAAATCTTTCTAAAAATTTAACAGGCTTTTTCTGAATTGGTCACGTGGTTTTACCTCATCAAGTAATGGGATAACCACATCAAAGAATGACAGGATCACATTAAAGAATGACAAGACCACATCAAATAATGAAACAAACACATCAAGTAGCGTAAAATCGTCAAGTTTTAAAACATCATTACGTTATGTTAAAACCATATAAAGAATAGACAAATCATCATTACGAAATAACAAAACCACATCATGTAATGAAACAACTACATTACGTTAAGTCACATACACATCAAGTAATGGTAAAACCACATTGACTAATGACACAACCATATTAAATAATGATGAAACCACATCGAGTAATGACAAAACCATATTGAGTAAAATAAATGACAAAAACTATATCAAGTCAATACGAAACCATATCGTGTAATATCGAAATATCATAAAGTAATGACTAATCCATATTGAGCTGTAGTAAAACATTATTACGTAATGTCAAAACCATATTAAGTAAAGACAAAACAACATAAAGTAATATCAGAGTTCCACATAAGACAGCTGTGGCGTTCCATAAGTATAAGATATACTATCAAAGATGAAAGTGGTAAGCATCTTAGTCATAAACTTATTGTTTTAGGAATTCAATTGTTCAACGACTTCAACTATTCAAACATGTCAAAGGTGTTAACCTTTTATATTCAGAAAATGTGCATTTCAAAATCTCGTTATTATTGTGTACTGTTTGGATAAATTTTCAAAACAAAAATGTGTAAAAGACATATGAATAGGTCGAGACAAGCAATTCAAGAGTAGCTACCCGAGTCGGCAGACAATATGCACTCACAAGTTTTATATTTTAATTTTTCATGATGTTGACTGGCCAGCTCTAGGGCTGTAACAGATTTGAACCCATCGCCTACTAGTATTCGACATCCTTCTAGTAAAAATGGTTGCCCATGTTGTTGTCAAATCTCGTTAGATTCAAATTATGGAGAAGTGAGAGAAACTTTTCACAGAGGTAACAATTGCTTCCTCATGACAACCCGAAATAATAATTCGTTAACAATCAGAGGAGAAGCTACGGTAAAATAAAGACAAGTGCACAGTTTGGGAGTCTCAGGGGCAGAACCAATTTTTTGATCCAGATGTAAATGATGTAATCTGTGAATCGATGATGATTTCAACTAATTGACGATTTGCCTTTAATTTGCCTAATGTAAGACTATGATTTACTTCTGATTTGTTAAAGATTTGATAACGAATTGTTTATAATTTCTTCATAATTTGAACACAATTTGTTTGTGATTTACTTGAGGTAGGCATATGATTTCATTCTGATTTGTTAAAGATTTGATAACAATTTGTTTCTAATTTCTTTGCAATTTGAAACAAATTTGTTTGTGATTTGCTTAAAGTAGGAAAGAAATTACCTCTGATTTGTTAATGATTTCAAAACAATTTCTTTATGATTTGCTTATAAATTGGAAGCAATTTGTTTGTGATTTTGTTGTTGAGATTTCTTAGCTCATTTGCATGTGAAATTTTATCATTGTCAAATCACAAAAAGATCATATGATTTGGTTATCATTTGTTACCATGATTTGTTTCTCACTTTTTTTGTTCATTTTAGGTGTAGTACTTTTTCAGAAACATGTGTCGTGACAAGTTCGTCTGTTTATATTGCTAAGGTGTAGATTTGATTTAATTTTTAAAGAAATCCCGAAATCTTTTTTTTTTGTGGACAAGCAATACATTGCTTTGACTAGGTGCGACATCAGAAACATGTTTTTTTATCATAAAATATCCGGACTAATTCTGAATTGTTTAGTGAAGAACCATGTATAACTGCGTATTAGTACATTTAAAATAAAAGTTAAAAACAAGAGTTTTTTAGTATATAATATGTTTTCCCGTAATAGTGTATTCCTTGAAAATTAAAATGGCTGCCTTTCGAATATGTCTTATCGGTCCACTTCGAAGTACAAAAGTTCTGAATTTTCCTACAATAATTGATGGTGCAATCTAACTATGTATCTCCCTCGTGCAAAGCTCTGATTCCTTTCACGGATTTGGCTATACTTTTTTTGAACTTTTGGATTACAGCTCTACATCTTTTATATAAGCTTTGGATTTTACATATTTTGGGCACGAGCATCACTGAAGAGACATTATTTGTCGAAATGCGCATTTGGTGCAGAAAAATTGGTACCGTTAATGTTATTATCATAATTTGCCTTTAATTTGTTCCTGCTACATTTGTATCTTAAGTAAATCTCATTGATGATAAAATTGTCAAATTCCAAATGAAAGCATGTAACAATTAGCGCGCACCAGGAACAACAAACCAAATCTACAATTCCTTTTTATAGCAAATGAAGCATTGTTTTAGTTATTCCTCGCTAAGGGTTTGGAGCCATACATTTCAAAGACGAAGAATCTCATTTCAAATTTGAAGGAAATGAAATCAACATTGTCTAAGGTAATAGCAAATAACAATCAAATGCTAATTTTGGAAAAAAGGTATGTCAGATATATCATGTATTTTGAACATATGTCTGAAGCGTGAATACAGGCAACAGAAGTATATTGCTGTTCAATAAATTACAAAAAAACTCCTGTCCCTGCAATACATATTGTTTCAAAGAAACAGAACCAAGAAAAGTTTCACATAATGTTTTGTTGAATTTATTCTGTCCGTTATGAATTAAGCTAGTGGAAACATAATGATGTTATCAATTCTTACCTTTAACGAGACAATTACAAAAGACAATCAGTACAAGCAATTCCTTTTCTTTAGCTTTTATTCGCATCTTTCTAAAATATGTTACTTATTAAGAAAATTATAACTCAGTAATAATATAAGTGCCAAAGGAAACGTATAAAGCTGTTATGTTAGATATCAAATTAAATATTTATTAATGACTATTGTTTTTTTTCATTCATTCAATATACACACACACACATATATATATATATATATATATATTACTAATAGACTTGTTATGCCTACATATTTCTAGTGATATTGATATCAACTTATTATTGATATCATGAAACATGACAATATATCAATGACTACAAATATGTACATATATAAAGATATTGATACGTAAACTGACATTTGCACACAGAAATCTAATGAATTTTGAATGGGAAGATTCGATGGCTTTTCAAAAAAAGAATCAATAAAGATAATTTATTCGATAATTTCATATAATCGTTAAAATATTTAAATAGGCGCAGTAAACAATATTCATATAATCTTTAAATTATTAAAGTAAGCGCAGCATACATTATTTTTTACTTTTCCTTCATATTAGATTAGTCCAATGTCTAATCATGTTTCCTCATATGTATATGTTTCCTTACTAGACAATACGACGCATGCCAAGTATCAAGATATTTTTGTTCAATGTTCATGATTTCAGAGCGGAATTTACAATGACTCAAAACATAAACCAGATACCCTATAAGCAGGTTGAACAATTATTTTCGTAAAATATAATAGAACAAAAACGGTAAAATACTAATTATTGCACAATATTCTTTAAAATGACATATTGATTTAGAAAAAAAATCAGATATCTTGAAATTACAATTGTCAGATACTCAAACCGTTTTAAAAATTTCACAATTTCTTTCAAAATGAATACTTCATTCATACAAAATTGAAATTTACGTTAATTTCGAAGATAATTCGGTTTGGTCACTAAATTAAATTTTATAAATATTCAGATTAAGCTACGGGGAAAAAAGGAACTCGGGTTTATAAACTAATATAAAAGCAAAATTCAGAATATAAACGTTGAAATGAAAACATGAACAAGAGGTATTATTTAAAGACTTTAGTTGAGCGGCATTGCCGAGTCTTGTGTAGACAAAAATCGTACTTAATTACAAACCATGAACCATAGATAAGTTTATGTGAATTATGCACCGTGGAGATTAAAACGAACTTCCCCGTTTGATATTACCTCCTTTAACACATAAGAAAAATCATTATAATACGTATTTGTTAGTCTATGCAAAGGTATGTACTATGGCAATTTAGAGCGAGGGGTTTGAATTCCCTTCAGAAATTATCAGATTTTTTTTTCAATTCATGATGGAATGAGTCAAGTTTCTTAAGAAAAAATCTTCATCAAGTTGCCTTAATTTCCTGTCACAAGGTATTATAGTACATGTACATCCTTGTTTGTGTATAATGTACCGTTAATTGCATGGATAACAAATTACCACATTATAAGATACCACAATGTTATACTCGAGTTTAGATAATAAGGCCAATATTTGTTATTCCTTATTTAATTGATAGAAACTTGTCAAAAATGGTTTTAAAACCAAAGATTTTAATAGCAGAATATATAGAAATGAATATTAAAACTAACTACAAACTTTTGTTTTCCATTTGGGATGTTTTTAGTATCTTGATTACGATACAATGAAATCTTACCCTTGTGGTCATTCATACATAGTTACTTAGTACACGGCATAAGTATGGACTATGAAATTTAGAAGGCAAGTTCAAGCAATTTGATTGGACGAGAAGTTGTAAGTATGTGCTAAGAACTAAGTTTAGATACATATTTTAACGCTTCACTAATTACGAGTGAATTGGTTAAACCTATCAAATTATAACCTATGTTGTTTAATTTCTATAAAGTATACACTGAAATGCAGTCAACTTTAGCGTTTGATAGTTAATTGATAACATCCTGGCGTATCACAAACAAACAACTTGTAACGTCTCATTTTTTTTTGGCCGAAACATTCAAATACAACAACATTTGTAGTTTGCACGTGAATTGACACAAGTGACTGACTATGGAATGTACTATGTTACTACGAACGTAAAAACAAGGATTTGACAATGTATAGTTTACAAATCTTTGGTCAAAAGAGTTAAATAAATGTTTTGTGAATTTCAAATTGTTGTGTCGAAATATTATACTGCAGTAACATAATTATCGTGTACATAATGTACCGCATTATGAAACATATAAGGATAAAATAAAATACATGTGCCGCTATTATACATGATTAAGTAACCACTTTTAATTTCTTTCAATGTCGTAGTTACTTATAATAATGATCTCATAATGCTGATCCATTACAATAATTACAAAAAGTTATAATGGGTTGCATATTCCTCTTTAAGTGTTTTCATGCCATAAAACGAAGATACAGAAAGTTACACAGTAGCTAAGCGTTTGGTCATTAAGAATTTACGTATCATAAACGGAGCAAATTCTCCCCGAAATATAGAAACAAAAACAAAAATAATAATCGTATCATTTGTGCACGTGAATGAAGACGAAGAATGCAATATACTATCATGATCACCACGAAATTTAAATGAATTCAGTGAAGGCATTTTGGTGTAAAAAGGATTGAAATGTAACATCGGCGCAGATTTTTCTTTTGTATGTGTGGAATTAAAAAAAAAAATCTTCTCGTAGTTTATAAGGAACAATATAAATGTACTGTTTTCGATTTAAATTGGCTAAAAACCTCTCCTTTAATTTAATACCATAAGAAAGTGATATGCATAACATTGTTAAACTATCCGCCAAAGTGACGTGAATATGCATGCGTATTTAAAATGAAATACAAAATCATACATGTAAGATAAACTGATAAACGAAACATTAAGAAATTGTTAACAAGTATGACCAAATGCAGGTATTAGAAGGGGTCCACCTTTTTATCAATACATTTAATGAATAAACACGCTTTTAAAAACTGATTGTTTTCTCTGTAACTATTTAGACATTTACAAATATATAATCTACGTTCAAATTTCAACCGAGAATAGCAAAACAGTTAACTTATAAAATTAATTAAGTATATCGCTGGAGTTTATAAAGTACATATCTTTCCACTGAGCAATGGTTTGCCATCTCTATTTTTCTCTTAACAAAGTATGGTTGGTTACATTGTTACGGCCAGAAATCGCCTTTAAATTGTAGCCAACAAAAGACACAAACAAATCAATAATAAAATTTAACAATATTTATTATACAAAAGTTTGCAAGAAGTATTACACAAATATTACTGTCAACTTAACTGTCAAAATCCAATCTTTTATATTTGTCTGTATCCGGATATCTTTCGGAATCCAATCTGAATATTACGGTCACAATCCAGTATGATGTTGTTTGCAGAATAAAAATGTCAATCCAAATGCTATGAATATTAATGTCTATCGATGTCTAAGTCCAAATCCAAGAATGAGAGTTTAACTTTAGTGTCTGTATATATATAATTGTCAAGGAAAATTCTAGAACAATCTATACTGGAACATCCTAGAAAATTACAATGGAAGTTTCTAGTAAAATGTAGAAGTTTATATAACGCATCGTTTATTAGGATCATTCTGGAAAGTTCCAATCATTCTGTAATTGTTCCAGAGAATTCTAAAATTATTCTGTAAACAACTATCAGGCCACACAATACAAATCAGGCCAACATAAATAAATACAATAATTACAATATCATAACACCTCCCCCCTTAAAAGAAGTTTTAGTGTAACAAAAACTTATCATGAATAAAATGATCAAAAATACATAGTATATACAAAGTGTTTTAATAAGCTCTAGATAAAGCATCTGCTATTACATTATCTTTATCCTTAATATGTTTTACAATTACATCATATTCCTGTAACAATAAACTCCACCTAGTCAACCTCTGATTCTTGTTTCTCATTTTATGTATGAAGGTGAGAGGATTATGATCAGTACAAACAAGAACAGGATATACAGTGGGATTCAAATATACATCAAAATGTTGAAGTGCTGACAACATTGCAAAACACTCTTTTTCAATAGTTGAATAATTTTTCTGATGTTTATCTAATTTCTTGGAAAAATATGATATAGGTTTCTCAACATTATCATCTGTCTCTTGGTATAAAACAGCTCCAATTCCTACATCGCTTGCATCAACAGCAAGTTTAAATTGTTTTTGAAAGTCTGGAGTAATCAGAACCGGACTATTAATTAAAAGTGATTTGCTATTTTCAAAAGCGTTTTGACAATATTCACTCCAGATAAATTTAGAATCTTTTCGTAAAAGATGAGTCAGTGGTTGAACCACAGTAGCAAAATTTGAACAAAATTTTCTGTAAAATCCAATCATGCCTAAATATCTCATAAGTTGTTTTCTATTTATAGGAGGAGGAAATTTGGAAATAGCTTCCACTTTAGCAATAATAGGTTTCACTTGACCTTGGCCAACTGTATGCCCTAAATAATCAACAGTGGCCTGACAAAATTCACTTTTACCAAGATTAACAGTCAAATTTGATTGTGACAATCTATCAAAAGTATCATACAAATGTGTTAAATGCTGTTCTCAGCTATCACTACATACAATTAGATCATCAATATAAGCATAACAACAGTTTAAATCTTTTATAACATTATTGATCATTCTTTGAAATGTAGCTGGTGCACTTTTCATGCCAAATGGCATTACAGTATATTGAAATAAGCCATCTGGTGTAACAAAAGCTGATATTTCACGAGCTCTATGTGTCAATGGAACTTGCCAATAACCTTTCAACAAATCAAATTTGCTCACAAATTTTGCTTGACCAATGTTGTCAATACAATCGTCTATCCTTGGAATCGGATAGGAATCAGATTTTGAGACTGAATTTACTTTTCTGAAATCAGTCACGAAACGAAAGGTTTTATCTGGTTTTGGCACAAGGAGACAAGGAGAGCTCCATTCACTGTTACTCGGCTCAATAATATCATTGTCAAGCATATATTTAATTTCTTTTCTCATAGCTTCAAGTTTGAGTGGATTGAGCCGATAAGGATGTTGCTTAATTGGAGAAGCATCTCCTACATCAACATCATGACAAACAGCAGTGGTTTTGTTTGGCACATCTGGAAAAAGATTTTTAAAAGAAAATACCAAAGTTTTTATTTCTTCTCTACGATCAAAAGACAGATGTGCAAGTTTTGAGTCTAAATTTGACAAAATTTCTGAATTTTTCAATCTAACTGTCTCTTCGATAGTTTTAGAACTAAAAGGTGGTTCAATTACATCTGGTTTGTCATGATTGTTCTCACTTTTAACCATGCCTAAAGTGGCAACTGGTTTACTCTCACATTCATTAGTACGCTCAAAATATGGTTTTAACATATTAATATGACACACTCTGTTTTGTTTACGCCGACCTGGAGTTTTCACAATATAATTCAAATCATTGATTTTACTCTCTATTGTATAAGGACCACAATATTAAGCCTGTAAAGGATGTCCAGGAACTGGCAAAAATACAAGTTCCCTATCACCAGGCTCAAAAACTCTGTTCCTGGCATCTTTATCATACCATATTTTCATCTTGTTCTGTACATTTTTTAAGTTTTTCTGAGCAATTTGACAAGCAGTATACAATTTTTCTTTAAATCTAGATACATAGTCTAAAAGATTCAGGTCAGTATGTTCAGTTAGCCACTTTTCCTTAATCAATTTTAACGGTCCCCTTAAAGTATGGCCAACTACCAACTCAAAGGGACTAAAACCAAAGGATTCTTGAACAGCCTCTCGGACTGCAAAACGTAGAAAGTGAACTCCATCATCCCAGTCTCTGTCAAATTGAAGACACAAAGTTCTTATCATGTTCTTCAATGTTTGATGAAAACGTTCTAAGGCACCTTGAGATTCTGGATGGTACGCACTTGATCTATACTGAGCAATTCCTAACTGGTACACGACTTGCTGAAATAAACCTGACATGAAATTTGATCCCTGGTCGGACTGTATAGACTTAGGAAGTCCTACTAATGTGAAAAATTTGATAAGTGCTTTGACAATAGTAGGTGTCTTGATATTTCTTAGCGGAATAGCCTCAGGAAAGCGAGTAGATGTACACATGATTGTCAATAAATACGCATTTCCAGTTTTGGTCTTTGGTAAAGGTCCAACGCAGTCAATTAGAACTCTGCTGAAAGGTTCATCAAAGGCTGGAATAGGCAGAAGTGGTGCTGATGGTATTTTCTGGTTAGGCTTACCAACAACCTGGCATATATGGCATGATTTGCAGTATTCTGCGACATCATTTCGAAGTCTGGGCCAGTAGAAATGCTGCAATATCTTAAGGCAAGTCTTCCTTATATCTAAGTGTCCAGCCAAGGGGGTGTCATGGGCAAGACCAATAATTTCTTGTCTATAAACTTTAGGCACCACCACTTGGTATACCACTCTCCATTCCTCCTCTGGGGTAGCATCAGGAGGCCTCCACCTCCTCATTAAAATGCCGTCCTGATGGAAATAGCATTCAGCCACTTTGTCTGCTTCCTCCTGTGGTTGAGCCCTCTTGCAGAGCTGAAGAAACCTCAGGGTCTTTATTTTGTTCTTCCAAAAAGTTCTTTCTGTTTAATGAATGGCTGTTTACGTCTGGCCATGGCATAATTACATTCTTGTTAACATAAGTTGGTCTTATTATGGCCTTTTCTGTGCTACCATGACCTTCAATGTCTGTTAGGAAAGTGTCAGAAAGGTCCATGTAATCAAACTGGTTTTCTTGCAAATCCTCATCTTGTTGTTTTTTAGCCATCGCCCCAGTAACAACACAAGCTGGATACAATTCAGCATCATCTTCAGGTGATTTAACATCCACCACCGGTTCACTGGTAACAATTGGTTCTGCAACCACTTTGTTCCTAGCTAGATCATTTCCTAGCAATAATGTAACACCCTCAACAGGGAGATTAGGACGAACACCTACAATAACTGGTCCAGTTATCAAATCTGACTTCAGATAAATACGATGAAGAGGAACATCTATACAACCCAACTCTACCCCTTGTAACAAAACGGAGGCACCAACAGAAGTCTTCTCGGACAAAGGCAACACACCTTCTAACAATAAAGACTGAGAAGCTCCAGTGTCCCGTAAAATCTTAGTAGGCTGAAGAGTGGTATCATCAACAATAGAAATAAACCCATCAGACATAAAGGGTTTATATTCCTCCATGTAATCACAAAAACTGGACTTAAAAGCCTGACTCGCAGGACATTCCAACGTACTGGTAATATAAGGTGTCGTACAAGCACTGGACTTCGGCTTATTATCTCGTTCATTCTTCTTCTGGAGTCTAAAACAATCAGCCATCAGGTGACCATTTTTCTTACAGTAATCACAAATCAGTGACTTCTTCTCAAAAGTATCAAATTTTGGACTAGACATATTATAACTGGACTGACTCTTATTCTGTGCAACAGGCTTACTATCAGTACGCTCAGTGCTTTGATTTTTGTAATTTCCACTTGAAGTATTAACATTTTGACCCTTGAAACTTCTTTTATGTGAAAGGGTATAATTATCTGAAATTACAGCTGCATCATGTATTGTCCCAACATTTTTGTCGTCTAAATGTGTTTTTAAGTCTAAATGAACACATTGTTTGAACTCTTCTAATAACATCAATTGTCTTAGGTTATCAAAATTGTTATCTGTTTTCTTTGAAGTAAGCCATTTATCAAATAGATCTTCTTTTTCCCGAGCAAATTCCACATAGGTTTGCGAATCAAACTTTTTATAAGATCTAAATTTCTGTCTATATGCTTCTGGTACTAGCTCATAAGCTTTCAAAACTTCCTGTTTTACCGTGTCATAATCAGAACTTTTTTCCGATGGAAGTGCAGAGTATATTTCAGCGGCCTTACCCTCAAAAACACTTTGTAGCATCGTAGTCCAATACGGCATTGGCCATTTCAAATTATTAGCAATTTTCTCAAACTGTGGAAAATATTTATCGACTGTTTTTTCACAAAATTTAGGAACCAAACGTATATTTTTTGCTGCATCAAAATAATCTGATTTCGACTGGACTTTAGTGTTATTTTCTTCTTTGCCAATTTCAATTTTTATTTTTTCCATCTCTAGCCTTTCCCTCATTTCAAGTTCTGCCTGTTTTAATTTAAGTTCATCTTGTTTTATTTTAAGTTCATCTTGTTTTTTCTCCATCTCCAACCTTTCCTTCATTTCCAATTCTTTTAATTTAAATTCATCTTCTTTTTCTTTCTTTTCCATTTCTAACCTTTCCTTCATTTCCAGTTCTGCTTGTTTTAATTTAAATTCATGTTCTAATTCAAGCTGTTTTAATTTAAAGGCATCAACATTTTCGACCTTCAGTTCAAGAGCCTCTTCACCTAAAATTTCTGCGTCAACTAATTTGTCTATAACCAAATTTTTTATAATTTGTTTTCTCATAGATACTTTAAAAACTAAATTGAGATGTTTAGCAAGCAACACTAATTCCTCTTTCTTTAAATTATCAAAACTCTCCAGGTCTGGCGTTTTCAAAAATTTACCGGCATCAAATGCCATTTTGTAGAATTTTGTTGGCTAGTTCTTATAAAAATACAGAATAAATTTTGAAAAATATATTTTCAGTCTCCCGGACGAGCCCCCAATTTCTGTTACGGCCAGAAATCGCCTTTAAATTGTAGCCAACAAAAGACACAAACAAATCAATAATAAAATTTAACAATATTTATTATACAAAAGTTTGCAAGAAGTATTACACAAATATTACTGTCAACTTAACTGTCAAAATATGAGTCCAATCTTTTATCTTTGTCTGTATCCGGATATCTTTCGGAATCCAATCTGAATATTACGGTCACAATCCAGTATGATGTTGTTTGCAGAATAAAAATGTCAATCCAAATGCTATGAATATTAATGTCTATCGATGTCTAAGTCCAAATCCAAGAATGAGAGTTTAACTTTAGTGTCTGTATATATATAATTGTCAAGGAAAATTCTAGAACAATCTATACTGGAACATCCTAGAAAGTTACAATGGAAGTTTCTAGTAAAATGTAGAAGTTTATATAACGCATCGTTTATTAGGATCATTCTGGAAAGTTCCAATCATTCTGTAATTGTTCCAGAGAATTCTAAAATTATTCTGTAAACAACTATCAGGCCACACAATACAAATCAGGCCAATATAAATAAATACAATAATTACAATATCATAACAACATGTTCTGAATTTACTTAGAATTTCGGGATTTGTTCTCAAAATTAAGTAAACTGAATTACCAAAAAAAATCACACTATTTTTAGACGAATACCTAAACCTTGCGAAAGATATAAAAAGGCAGGATGAGCAACTTGGCAAAAAGGCCGAAAAACGATTTATGTAAAAAAAAAAAAAAAAAAAAAAAAACCTGACAAACTATAGCTAATAAAAACTAAAAAGGCAAGACCAAATAGACTAAAAATAAAAAAGACAGGAGAGAGATTATACTTCGAAAAAATAACTAACTGTTTCAACAAGGTCCACCCTCCCATCAAAATAAAATGATAGAGCTCTTAATCCAGAAATAACTGAGAGGAGAAAGTTGAATTAAATATTTCGATGTGAAACCTTAAGATTTTAAAGTTTAAAATTTTACTAGTGCACAAAATTATAAATTTAATGGATTTTACATGCACATATATGTATCATTGACAAGCTAGAATTGCTATGGGATAATCAAGAACACAATAATGTACGTGAATACGACGATGAAAGTTATAACAACCTTGACCGGGTACGTGAATACTGATCAGTCCATTCAAATTATAGTACGCGTGTTCTATTTTCGGAGGTGTGAGGGCGAAGGTTTGAATTGGCCAATGAAAACGATCGTTCCTTTACGAGTTAATCTAATAAAGTGTGTTTGACTGATTAAGTTGCACACATAGTATATGTGCTTGGCCACATATTAGTGTAATCTAAAAAAGTTTGTTTGACTGATTACGTCGCACTACCTTTCGCTAAGCTTGGCCGCATATTAGTGTAAAGGAATCACAGTTAACTCATTTTAATTATTGCGATAAACATTTTTTAAGGCTGCAAAATCATGAAAATGGAAAAAATATAAAGCTGACTGAACTAGTAAAACGATATTAAACATGCAAAGTACCAATGGAAATACAATGAAATTGGTTTTATATTTTAAATAAAATTGTCAAACACAGAATGTTAAAATACCACACAATACCTACATGGTATTGTAATAAAACGTCTACTTACATTTATTCTTTACTTGTATACCCACCTAATAAAGGTAACTGAAGGTATGTGTACCAACGGTTTACAGGAAATGGTAGATACGGGTGTCCTCCCCGATGGGATGCGATGTCCCCTCAGAGATATTACAGATTTTGACTGTTTAAAAGAGGATGGAAAGAACAAGAGTACGAGAACGATTGAATGAGAAAATGAGTGCATTAGAATGAATAAACAAGTGTGACAGAATAAGTAAACGGAGTGAACGGAGAAAATGACGAGACAGTAAACGATAAGTGTACGAGTAACAATGAATGACAGGTAGTTAGTGCACGATACTGTGAGTGAATCGAGTTAATGAGTGAGAGTGTGAAAGTGAAAGAGCAAAGACTGAGTTACACTGATCGTAACTAACTGTTTAACATTCAATTTGTATGTCTTGTATTGAATTGCATTCGTTTAATCTTGTTTATAACACGAAAATCGAAAAGACACAATGAAATTTAATTGTATGTTTTCGGTTTTTTTTATTGATTTATATATATTTGATAACACAAACAAACCCATTTTTAACGGGAGCTTACTATGATGAATTTATAGCATTACATATTCAGTTGATGGTATGCGAGGTAAACTTTTTTTTTAACCTTGAACCTTGTCACGAGTATGAATAATATATTTGTTATTAGTCATATTTCGTAAATTAAGCAAAATTTAAAATCATTATCTTTTTGAAGTTGACAATCCTAGCATTAGGCAAAAAAAAAAATACTATGAAATATGATTCTCTAGGATTCAAAAACAATAAAAATATCAAATCATTGTAGCCAATCAAAGCAACGTTTTGTTATTTGCGGCCATTAACTTTACCGACTTATTAAGAAAATAATCCAAATAGTTTAGCTGCTAATTGTGATATTCAAAATGTTCCACGCTTGCGTAACACATCTTAGTGTTCAATAGAAATTAACATTACTTATTTACCAATTTTAAGTAGTTATTGTGACAGAAAATATATTATTTTACCGGACTGCTGCATCTCATGTTAATGAGGTTTGTTTTTGTCAATTTTTTTTATTCACAACAATGGGGTTTTCAAAGTATCATTTTATAAAATCTGACAAATTTGCATAACCTGGAGCTTCAAAACGACCTCCATGGCCAATACTTTCTATTATATTTTTTTTTAAATAACATGATATAAAAACACTGTGCGGGACAAATTTGCCATTCCGGTATCGGCAAATCTGACTTTGTCGGTTTACAAGATATCAAAAAAAAAATTTGCCCAGTGATAGATTATTGAAAAATTAAAAAAATGCCATATGTCCCAACTTGTCACTGTTGTCACTCTTGTCACTGCAGCTGATTAAAAGTACATTTCCCATGGGAAATTTGATAATTCCCATGGGAATATTAGAATTTCCCATGGGAACATTGGAAGTTCCCATGGGAAAAATTACTTTTCCCATGGGAAGTTTAGAGTTCCCATAGGAACTTTAAAGTTCCCATGGGAAAAGATGAATACAAAAAGTTCCCATGGGAATTAATTCTTCCCATGGGAACAAATTTTCTTCCCAAGGGAACAATTTTTCTTCCCATGGGAACAATATTTCTTCCCATGGGAACAAATCTTCTTCCCATGGGAACAATTTTTCTTCCCATGGGAACAATTTTTTTTCACATAGGAACAATTTTTCTTCCCATGGGAACATACTATATTACAATACAAACATTATTTTCCATTTGAATTTTTTTCTTCAGAAAAATTACAATTTGTTGCAAATACTGGATATATGAGAATAAAAGAGAATATACTTCTGCCTTAGCTGGATGGAAAGCTGTAGGGCATAACACATTTTTGGAACCTTGTAAAACATCTCAGAAAAGCAGATTTGTCTCCGGGACAAGTTTGCAATTCCGCTGAGTGCAAAAGTTGTTCACCTTAATTTTTGGAGTTAAGTCAAAATGAAGTTGATAACTTGGTTGGTATTGGTTCCCTGATATTTGTCCTAAAATTGTTTGGCTCTAGCACCACTGTTAAAAAAGTTATGCCCCTTTTTTCAACAATTTCCTTAGAGGAATAGTTGTTTTCCTCAAGGGAAATCAAATTTCCCTAAAGGAAAAAGATTTTTCCTCAAAGGGAAATTGTTTTTTCCTCAAGGGAAATTGTTTTTTCAAGGGAAAAAGATTTCTTTCAAGACAACAAATTTCCTCTAATGAAATCATTGTTCTTCAAATTTCCTCTAAAGAAATTTCTGAACATCAAATTTCCCTTATTTGTTCTTGTTAAACATTTCTTTGCTATACCATGTATACAAACAGTATGAATATAATTATTACAAGACTGTATAGTTGATGCAAATGATATTCAAAACTTTCATAAATGTTTGACTCAACATTTTAATGACATTGAAAATTGATAAAGTCTGACTGTTTAGATCTAGGTATTGTTCATACTTTTTATAAAATTTAACTATGATTTATAAAAAAAATTTGTAGCAAATGATTCTATTTTCTTTGTAATTGTTTCAATGCAATACATTAATAAGCAACCAATTTGAATGTCATACCATTTGTGGTGTTCTAAAGAATTTGTTTATATATTTGCAGATTAAATAATAAAATATACACTTTTCGTCTTATTTTAAATTAAAATTTTCTTCTGTTTCAGCTTGTGTACAGTTTTCAATCCACTACGTAAGAATTCAGTGAATACATTATTCCATTCACTTTATAACATTTTCCTTCAATTCTAAGAGAAAACATTTTTGCAAATTGTTCTTCAATGATCTTCTTCCGTATATTTGATATGAGGGAGCGATATAAATGAGTGGATAAAACTGGTGTTCCTTTGTTCTGCATTCTCCTTTCTTTCGAATAATATATATAATATGTTGTTGCTTTTATGCAATAGTGTTTTTGTGTATCTATGATAGAACTCCATTTTGTTTATTGGCATTATCATGTGATAATGATGAAATTTCCTGTTTCTTTTTTGCAGGAAAGCACACATTCCAGTTCAAATTAATTCAATTATGCACTTTGTAAATAAATTTCAACTTTAAGTTTCCTCTTCAGTAATGACCTATTGATCATGAAAACCAAGATGTCTGATCACCTATAAATACACAAAATAAACAAATAAAATGTTATAAATGGAGAGAGAAACAGCAATAAATGTTTTTCATATGTATCTTTCTTTATTACAATTCATTAAGTAAACTTGAACCTTGCGAAAAATAATTAGCTGTGATGTAAGACTAGAAAGTATAAAACGCAAAATAAAGTAGTCGCGAAAAATTAGTTGATTTACATTAGTCCAGTCTGTGTTTGCAGGAAATTTACATCATAGGTTGCCATATTCCTATTGTGCCTGTCCAAAGTTCAGAGCCTGTAGTTTTTGTAAGTTTAGTCTGACACTAAAATTTAGTGGTTGTTGTTGTTGTTGTTTCATACCGGTTATATTTATTTTTTGTAATTTATTTTGTAATAAACTAGGCAATTAGTTTTACAGTTTGGACATGTTGGATTGTTTCAATTTTTCATCTTTGGGTCTTTTATAGCTGCCTTCTTTGACTATAGGGTATGGATTTTCTCATTATTGAAGGTCGTCACAGGCCTATAATTGCTTTCTTAAAGCCATGATAGTTTTCATATTTAATATACCACATCTTTTAATTTTTATAGTAATCATGATTATCATCTTTCAAGTTCAACAACTTTAAAAAATAAATAAAAGTGGCCTTACCATTTAGGTTTAGTTTGCTTCTGCAAATTTTAAATTGCCTATCATTTCTGCTGTTTATAATTTCTCTGTATCTTCTATAGTTCTTGTCCTATACATAAAAGAGTAAAAGTTATTATTGAATGGCATCTTGCATCAATATTTTTTTTTTGCTGTTTAATGTACATGATGTATATTAATGTGTGTTTAATAAGAAGAGTGCACACGCTGAAATGTCTCGCCTTCTTTTACTAATCATTGATAATATGTTGATAGTCCTAAGTATAAAGCTTTATCACAACTGTCACATAAACTTAACATTAACCAAGATAAATAAATAAAGACTAATGAACCATGAGAATGAGGTCAATGTCAGATGAACCATGCCAGGCAGACATATACAGCTAACAAGGTTTCAATGCAACAATTATAGTTGACCTATTACTTATAGTTTAGGAAAAATATACCAAATCACAAAAACACTGATCAATGAACCGTGAAAATGAGATCAAGGTCAAATAAAACCTGTGCCACTGACATATAGATCAAAAAATATTTCTATACACCAAATACAGTTGACCTATGGCTTATAGTATTTAATAGATAAAGACCAAAACTCAAAAACTTAATTTTGACCACTGAACCATGAAAATGAGGTCAAGGTCAGATGACATCATCCCACTAGACATGTACACCTTACAACCATTTCATACAACAAATATAGTAGACCTATTGCATAAAGTATGAGAAAAACAGACCAAAACACAAAAACTTAACTTTAACCACTGAACCATGAAAATTGTCATAAATAGCATAGACACCTCTTAGTTTTGAGAAAAACATGCGTTAATTGTGCAAGTATAATCATCGATAAATCATGCACAAGATTGACTTTTTTTAAAAAGCCTATATATTGAAATTTTCTGAAAATATTGCATGCATTTATTAATATGACCAATTTCAAGAAATGCGCAAAGATGTGAGATGATTTATATAATTGTAATTTCAGGAATTTACAGTATTTGCTTTCATCCCCACTGCATTTTGCACTTTTCCCACGTCAGGAGCCAGAAGTTATGGCCTTTGTGACCTTTGTATGATTTTTATTTTAGTTTCTTTTTTAATATCAAAGAGTTTAATATGACGTCCATTATCACTCAACTAGTATACATTTTTGTTTAATGGCAAGCTAAAGCATGCCTCACAGGCAGGGATCCAGGAGGGTCTGAGGGTTGGACATGTTGGAACCCCCCTTTCTACATTGTTCTTTATTGGACGATCAATGCATTTGAATTTTAAAATTAACACCATTCGAACGTAAATATATTTCAAAATTAAGATGCTGCAATGTACAATCCCAGTAGAGCTGGGAAGATGGTATAAGTCATTCCAAAAGAAGAAAGGACATGCAATCTGTGTTTAACTGCAATTGGCAATGAATTCCATTATTTATTTGAATGCAATTCTTTATTAGTTAAAAAATATCAGAAATCAGCATATTCCAGAGTACTATGTGAAATATCAGAATTAAGCAAAAATGAAAGGACTAACTGTCATTGACAAATATTAACTTATTATTTAAAAATGTGTCTAGTTAACTAAAATATTATAATGTTAAAATATTATAATATAAAGTAATTTTCCATATATTTTATTTCTAAGTTGTTTTTTTTTTTTTTAATTGTATGTGATTGTATTTTGTAATTTACCTCTTGTTTCACATGTCAATGTGACGGAGTGTTTTTCAAATAAAGCATATTGTATTGTATTGTATTGAATGGGGACATGTAGTTGGACCCCCCCCCCCCATTTGTCTTTGGTTAGGAACCCCTCCTCGGGTTGTGGGATTTTCTCGTTGCATTGAAGACCCATTGGTGCCCTTTGGCTGCTATCTGCTCTTTGGTCTTTTGATACATTCCCCATTTACATTTCGATTTTATATTCAGTTCTATTATAAATGTTAGAATCT
The DNA here is from genome assembly GCF_963676685.1 of Mytilus edulis. Lineage (NCBI taxonomy): Eukaryota > Metazoa > Mollusca > Bivalvia > Mytilida > Mytilidae > Mytilus > Mytilus edulis. The sequence continues at coordinate 30,617,227 of NC_092348.1, read as the reverse complement.
AGACTTCTTGTTGATTTGGTTTCACATTTCGGCTTCGTCAGAGGAAAGCGTTCCAGAAATAAAATAGCCTTGCAAGACGTCATAATTATTTGGACTAGATTTTCACCACCATCAACATTGTAAAGCTTGTCTCACTGTGGAAGAAATGAGTTTGGCGCGTTTACAAAAATATAATTGTCTGTGCTGACAGGGGAGTGTGTGTGCATACCATTATTTAAATTTTCTAAACCTTCTTTTTCAATATTTTGTGCATTTCTTGGTAATATACTGTCAGACCTCGAGTGCTGCTTTACAAAAACGATCAACTTACAAGTAATGCAGGGGAAGGACACTAGCTAAAAAGACCAAAAATAAGCCACAACTAATGGGGTCTCATTGGGGGTTCTGTTCACGGATCTCGCTTTATAGTTACTATTTATTTTTTTTAGATTCCCGCATCCCGCTTACACTATGTAAGTAAACAATTCTAATATTTTTGTAATTTCCTATGTCCCGCTAAACTTCATTTCCAGTTTTCACGGCACAATAATTTGACTATTGGTGACACTAAGTACTGTGGTATTTTCAGTGGGTATTTTACCAATAAGGCCATATATTTCGGTGTGTAGAAATACCGCAAAGGAATTCTTAATGGCGCTGACTAAGAAGAAAGTTTTTGCATTAAGGACACCAGAGACATTATACACATGTGTATATATGTCTCTGAGGACACTAAAACGATGTTTTAAGATCACAGAGAATATGGATATATAGGAGGATATGATTAAATACCTCATATCTGTAAAGTTTGAAGTTAAATGACTTTTTAATCAACGCGTGCCACTCGGCACGTGACCAACGGCTTATTGCAAATTCACTAATCATCATGTTCAATCAACCTAATCCAATACACAATTGTCTTTTTATCGTTACTTATTGATTAATTAATGGTTGTTGTTGAATAAACCTAACGGTTTAGCGTGGTAAAATTTCAAGTTTATGAAAGAAAAATTAAAAAAAAAATGAATTTTGTGTTTTAAAACTTTGCCTTTGTTATATTTTGTTTTTAAGGAAATTGCTATGCAAGCTTTTTTTTTTTAAATTAAAGAACCCTATTTTGAGATACACATTGAGACAAAAATGCTTTTGAGATTTCGTTTCCTTGTTAACAACACAAGAGTTTACATATATTATCATTATACCTTGAATGAGTGACATATGCATGCATGAGAGTATGTGGTGTCCGTGGGGTTCTTCAAAATCCGATTACAGAAGTAATATAGAAAAACTCCAAGAGGTAAAATTATATTACGTTTTAAAAAGAGACTATAAATCATAACTGTCTCCTATGAACAATAACTTTAAAACTGATGTCAATGCTTTTTTTTTAACAATTCATCTTTATTTCAACAATTGAAGATGAATACCATTTTATTTTATAATGTAATAAGCATCGTGATGTAAGAAATATAATTCACAATGTGTAGGCGCGAATCTAGAGCTTGAAGCGGAGGTTTGGGGGAGGGGGTACGTGATAAATGTTTAGAATACTAGAGAAGTTTTCTTGTTATATAAAACCATATGTTTTTCAATAAATGGCAAACGTTTTGTTCATCCGGCATATGGTTACTCTAAATAAACTTTTGATTAGTTTAATTATTTGATTACAGATCGTATCTACCCGTTTTGCAATTGCTGTATCACCCTAAATGAGGCTAATAAAGATATGTATAATAAAATATAGAGGTAGCAGTCTTGGATTGTCTTAATTAAATCCTTTGATCCTCTAATTATCAAGTTACCCTCTGGTCAATGTAATTATGACTTGTGTATATTTAAAGAAGTTACTATATATATCTTTATTCTCATAAAGCAAATGCATTACATCGGTACAGAGATAACAAATACAACAATAAATATTTACAATATGTACAAAACAAGCGAGAGATGTTACAAAAGTTACAAGCCAGGAGTACAAGCACGGGCCGACAAACACAAGTATTTATATTTTCTATAAAAAAAACAAAGCTTCTTCAGAACTGGTTTTCTTGTACTTGACATAACTTCAGAGAATTTAACTGTATTTTGCCGTTTTGTAAAATATGCAGTTAAAAACTCTTTTCGTTTTTGATTGTAAAATTTGCATTCAAATATAAAATGATATTCGTCACCTATTTGTCGATTGTTACATAAAGGCTGCAAAAGCGGTTTTCTCTGATTACGTTTTGCCATCTTCCTGTTTCAATCGGCAACTTAGTATTAGTCGTTTGAAACCGACAAAAAACAATAGCGTCTTTGAAGTCCAAAATATTAAAATATTCTTCAATTTCAAGTTTTTCTTAAAATTTTTGTAGTTTATACCTTTTGACGAATTTTGAATGAGGGAATTCCAGTTCTGAATATATTGATCTAGCAATCTCTGCTTTATGACAGTTTTTAACCATTCTTTATTAACAAAATTTTGTGACTCCCATATGTTTGAGAAACCACAATCTTGAAATATTTCTTGTATAAACAAGATCCATTTTATCTGGTTATTATGTAGCGACAACGTGTCACCCTATTCAATATATATTTTTATAGTAAAGATAACATTAAAAAATATTTTAAGATTTTCAAGCGGTGTGGTTGGGTGTCACGTTGACCAGGGGGGGGGGGGGGGGCTGGGTTCACCTTAATTATGATTAAAACATGCACTGCCTCTAATCAACAGAAACTAAAATCTCATTAAAAATGAAAAATCAGAATATATTTTAATATAAAATTTGTAGAACAGAAGTTAAGTATCCCATAAAACATAATGAATCATTATGTATACATGCAGAGACCAAAGCAGCAAAGATATAGTCAATAGAATCTATTTGCATTTGCCTATGTTCTATCCTTATAAAACCTTGCTGTGAGGCATGGTCCCTGAAAAATGAATGAAGTATTGGCAACTGGACGTTAAGCAACCAAATATAAATCCTCACTTTTCCGTGAAGTGTTCACAATTATTTGTCTTTTTAAAATTAAAAGGATTAAAAATTCCCAAACTGAAAAGAGTTGAAAATACTTTATTACTTTAGAAGTAAAAATTATAACAGACAGAATAAATACGGCAGAAACAAACAAATGGGGAAAAAATAGAGAACAATTTAAAATACCATATATACATGTTTAAACTGTATACTAGCAGATTATGAACGGGTCAAGGTTGAGCGAACGTGAATTTCTACCTATTACACTAAAAAGGTGACAATCAATTTTTTTAGGCACGTGTCGAATACACATTCGATAACTTTCTAATTAAAAAAGGTATAATTGTAAAATTTAAAATTATGAATTTTTAAAAAGTCTATTTTTATATGCCATGTCCTTTGTAATGCCCGCGTCACACTGTCCCGATTTTTACGCCGATGGCAACACGATTATGAAAATTTTCAAAATCGGGACTGATCGTATCCAGATCGGGCTATTCGTAGTGCCATCTTTAACCTTCGTAGAACCATCGGCCACTTTTTCTAGCCTTCGGGGACAACTTCGGGAAGGGTTCTAAATTTTTTAACATGTTAAAAAATCCCCGAAGGTGCGTCCGATGTTGAGGGTTCGTATTGAGTTCGTATCACCATCCTCACCATCGTAATGTCACCGGGAATGCATCTTTGAACATCGTATTGCATTCGTGTTTCCATCGTTTCCATCGGGCAGTTTTGACATTACGATGTCTACACGAATGAATCACGAAGCTACCCGAAGGTCTTACGATGGCAACACGACTTCGTGAAGACCTCGTAATCCCGTCATGATGCCATCGAATAAAAGTACGAAGGTGACAAGATGGAACTACGACGGCAATAAATCCAGCTAAATGTAAGTTAATTTTCGCGCTTAAATACATTTAAAGTGCCATGCGCGATATGCACTGGTCAGTCTACTACGACAGTTAAGAAAGACGTTCACAAAACATGGAGCCCATATCATATGATTCTATGAGAACAAGAAAGGCGACAGCGTTGTTTCTATTAATTCAAATGGAACAAAAAGAGCAGGTATTACAGGCTCAGGATTTACTTTTACAGATAAAATATTATTTTTTGTCAATTTTTCATATCAAATAACATAATGAAAATCATAAACGCGCCTCGTATACCAACACTGCAGGTACACGTATATAAGGAAACCAACTTTTTCTTCATTATTCTGATTTTTTATGTATCGTCCGAGATGTTGTCACACGAATGTTTACTCCATAAACATTTTGTTTTCTATATGTCATATTTTGCCGCATTTGTTGCTTTCCCCACATCCTTCCTTTAGTATATATTATTATGATATTCTCCTGGAAAGAGCTCTTTTTGAATAAAAGGGATCAACGAACCCATTACCTTACCTTTAAGATAGATCAGTAAACATGGGCATAATTATGGGTGATTATTCAGACTAGTGCACACATTTTACAGTTCAAACAAGGCAATGCCGAGCGTGGCATCCCCTCGTATGTAACATATTGGGGACAAATATGGACACTATATTTGTATATGACACATGCAGAAAATGGTAAATTGAATACGCATATTTGATACATAAACTATTTTTTTAGAAATCAACCAAATTATTCAGTAACTGGAAATACCCACGGTCTTCCGTCTTATGATTAAACCAAAAATTGAATGTACAATATAATATATATTCAATATTGATCAAACAATTTAAAACGCGTGATGCCTTCGGCATATAATTTAAATGCATCGTAAGCTGTACAGACATCATATGGCCATCGCGCCATCATCGTAATCCATCGTGTAGCCTTCGTGATCCATCTTGTAGGCTTCGGCTGAGATATAAAGCTTAAATACCGTCTTCGGTTAACCTTAGTATGTCCATCTTTTGCTATCGTATATACTTTCGGCACCCTCGTATAGACTTCGTTATTCATCGTACTTGCTTCGGTCACTTTTTGGTATTTTAACGAGATCGGGACCAACTTCGTACGAACTTACAATTTTCGCATTCGGGTGTCCATCGTATATAAAAATCGGGACAGTGTGACGCAGGCATTACAGTTGTATCATTCCATCAGGTCCTTAGTGCACATTTTTGTTCTTAGTGCACTAAGGAGATCCTTTGCGGTATTACTACGGACCCCATATATTTGAAGCTGTTCAAAATACTGTACATTATAGGTACGTGTATCAGATTGAACAATAATTGTCATATATATAAAAAGAATAGGTAATCTGGTATGAAATATGTCCACTGGAACGACCGTGCAAGTGCTATATATATATTATAGCCAGTCAAGGTCGTTAAAAACTTCCATTTGTTGTTGTCCACTGAAAATAAGCTCTTGAATACACGAATCCCCGTTTTATTAATGCCAAATTTATTTGTTAGTATTTCTTATTCTTTTTCTTATGATTTTATCATATTTTTTTTTGTGAAATTTTCTGTGTGGTTGAACATGAAATTGCCTCCGATGCTACAAAGAAAATTTGTTTAATGTCAAATGTTGCAATATATGCTAAGTATTACACGTGGACAGGATGTTCCCCAAAAAATAAGTTATACAAACCCCAAGGGTACACGCTAGTGTCATATGGAAAATTACTGGGTCACCTGTAAGATGGTAATCAGCCATGCAACTAATCAGGTTACTTAACTGACCATGTCACTTCAATTTAAAGTTTATCGGTAGATCAAAATGATAAATTCGTTTTAATTAAACATTTCAGATCTAAAGGATTTATCATTATAATGAAGTGAAATAATTAAACCATATCGTATTATTTTCAAAAGATTATTTATTTTCATATTTTTTTTATCTATGCCGGGAAAGAATTGAAAACTGTATTTATAATTTTTAAATTTATTTTATAAAAAATCCGTGTAGGTCTCATGAAATGGAACCCACGCATTCCTACTTAAGATTTATAAAGGAGTAGGTTCAGTAAGACCCCTTTTCGGCCCCAAAATATAGCAGTTTTACTAAATTGTATAGTACTAGAACCGAACACCTGTTTTGGGATATATATACATATAGTTAATTTACCGTAAATAACTGCGAGAAAATGAATAATACACAAGTTGATAATTGTCTCTTCTCTGCTCATTAATTTGCATGCAATATTTTCTCTGATTTACTTGTGAGATCACCGACACTAATAATAATTACCTAAAAAAAATAGGTGCTCCGTACTGGGAAGATCATATCGGATCCTATCAATTTATTGGTTCCATTCCCCCAATTAAATGAGTCTACACGTCTCCTTAGAAAAAATGCCTTGCAATGCGTCTGAACTACTAAGTACTTCCATATAATTTCGAAAACAGATAATAATCTATTTCACTGGATGAGATTGGGCTGACGGATTTTTAAATGGAAATGTATTAAAGGGAAACTTCGCAAAAAAATCATAAATTGATATTATGTCCATTCTGTATAAAAATGCTCAAATTTATAGATATTAAAGTTTTATTCCGCTAAATAAGAGATCACCATCGATTTTAAATTTTGAGTATCAGTTCTCTACTCTCCGCCATCTTGTCACCTTCTCCGATGAAAAATCCCGATATGTCAATAAACCACAAAGGAACAAAACTACAGTAAACGATGTAGTCGTAATTGCGTGTCGATATCTTGTCAATCGTACGGTTGTTTTATCTGACTGACTAACTTGATACGGAAAATGGTCTTACAAATGTATATTTTTAAATAACCATATAGTCTGTTATTTTTAAACTGATAATATTGTAATTAGTTAAAAAGTCAAAGTTCAAATCATAAAATGATAAATAAGACAAGTGTTCCGTGGAAATTGTTTTCGAAAATCAAATTCGTTCATAATTCTTTCAAGTAATAAACTTTATTTAAATAAATTCGGATCTTCCCTTATCTGATCACCAGCATGGCTAAAGGTATTACTCCCAAAGGTATTGGAAGGGGTGTAAGGTGACACGTCCAGGTATTCAATCGATTTCCTGTCCGGCGGGCTTGCAAGTTCATGCATCGTTTCACTTCTGTAGGTATTGATCAGTGTACACGACCGTTACTTATAACTTTCCATTTTGAACTATCAGGTGCATGTATAATATACATTTTTGTCTTGCGTGTCCGAAAGTGATATAATATACTAGTCATTACTGAACTCATACGCTTGTTTATAAATAACATTTCTGGTGTAAAGAATATTATTTATAAAAAAAAAATAATACAAAAAAAAATAATTGAAGAAATACAAATCTATTTACATATTTTTCCAAGGGTTAATTTGGGAAAATGTAATATATACTCGTTGTCAATAGTTTAGGACAGATTGGAACATACCAGAATTATTGATCTAAAAAAATGTGCGCACTTGTCGACGATTCGTGTATACATACGCCTGGTAGAAAGTTACGGAACTATAGTCACTAGCGCAATTTAAAATATGTATACATGTATACATTGAACATAAGAAAGAAACATACATTTTGTGTAAATTGTGGTAAAAGTTTTGTAAATAGACTAGTCCATGTATGCCAACAGTATGTAATCAACGAATTCGATAGACTATTGTATACCAAAAGAAGAAGAAGAAAAAAAAGAAACAATTTGATTTAAATACAGGTCAATTTATAACTTGCTTTGGTTCATCGAAGTTAAGAACATAGTAAACTCACAGATTTATATATCAATTAAATTGTTCTCGAATAAAGGACGAAATTCGTCATCATCTGTCTGTATCTGTAATCGTAATTCTGCCAATCAAGGCACACCTCCATTCACACAGAGGAAAATGTCAATACGCAATATAACACAATACAACGCGCATCACTTCATATATTAAAATTTTCCGCCACCTCAAGAATTTATGTTACATACACAAAATAAAACATTAGAAAAAACTTTGATAGAAATAAAACTAAAATGTTCTTTGAATACAAAAACAACTCATTCTGGGACCATGTGTGCCCGATATGTACTAGCAAGGCCAATCTTACTAAACTACACTATTAAGCAATTAGAAGTTAGATTTTCTACTGCCTTGCTTATCTATATTAGCTAATAAAGCATAGCGTTTGTTATGCATATTATAAAGCAACTGTCTACACAGGGGTTCCAAAATATTACTGGTTTCCTCAAAAACAGCTCTGTTTGCATTAATGTCTACATAACAGAACGGATTGATGATTAGTTGGATAAGATCGATTGGAAACGAAGTTGCAACTTTGGCTAGGATCAGGCTTCCATTATCTAAGATCTTTGACAAAAGTGGTATTCTTGTCTCTTCTAACTTTTCACACAATAGAATAAAATGTTCCACCGTTTCATCCGCTTTACCACAGAGTTTACAAGTTGGACTTATAAAGTTATTCTTTGAAAATGATGCCTTGTGGGTTTGTAGGATATAGTTCCCAATTGAAATTTTAAGACGTACAGGAATTTTTCTGATGTCCTTTAGATTTGCATTAACTGATATAGCTAAAGGATGTACAGATCCAATATTATATTTATGGTCCATAATCACAATTGTTCCAACATTCATGTAAAATATATGCAACTGGACGTACACTAATAATCCCCAAGGAATGTGAATATTTTCTAGGAAAACTATTGAGTATCAATTTCGGGATTTATTTTCTTTCTTGATATTCAATGACAGCAATTTAAAGAATAAACTGCTTGTCGGATATTTGTCCGCTTTAGGGGTATTCTTGCAAGTTGAACAGACTTATAATAACATTCAAAAATAGGGAGAGATAACATTAAATTCGTTGTCTTTTAATTTTAAACATCGTTGATCAAATAGTTATTTAAGTATATATATACGTTGGGAGACGACGATTATTATAGTTGTCTCAGATTTTAATAAGGACGTTCCCCATTATGAATAAATTTGGTTGACGTTTATCACACTTCAAAAAAATATCTATTCGTAATTTTTCGATTCCATTACAAAAATATTTTTTTCTTTATTCGTACATATTATATTCCGCTTCGGTAGAGTTATCTTCAGATAGTTTCATATATTAATTAATACATGGCTTTCAAAAGTCTAAATGTAAGTGTTCTCGTACATTTTTTCGCCTAATAAAGACAAATAAAAATGATTTAGTAAAGCTATTTCTAATTTCTAAGTCCCCCTTTTTTATGAGACATAAATCAAGGACAAGACTTACTAGTGTGGATCTAGCCGGCGTTAATATTCATGAGGCTAGCCGTCAATAATATTCATGAGATCAAAACCGCGTTCGATGAAATGTTTTGGGTAGTTATTAGATTGTGACAATAAATTAAATTTTGCTACCGTCATTATCCATTATGGTAATGCTATTTATAGCAATATAAAGTAATTAAGAAATAGTAAGCCAATAGGTGTCTTCTGCAAGGTCCGCGTCATTTAAAATGAAAGTAAATGAAAAGTTTAATTGCATTGCCTCACACAACACAAAACAATTATGATCATTAAAATGTTGTTATTATTGAATCAATGTAAACTTTAGTAATTAAAACAAGATGATTAAATAGAGGGTAATTAAATGGAATTAATTGTCATATGGGCATTCCATAATCTGTTCGTTGTCTACAAATATAGTCCAATTCTAAAACTAAAATATACAATACATATGATAGTATCACACAATTAAAAAGATCAGAAAAACAAGAAACATAGTTAATTGAAGACATATAATAAACAGAAAAATAGAAACTGTCAATTACTATTTCAATGACATAATTCTTCAAAATTACGGAGATCAATAAGAGTCTTTAATCTTTAATTCAGTCCATATTATTGCCTCTAAAATGGCCCATATCACTTATGCCCTAGACCCGTACGAGTTAGTCAGAAAAGGATAAAGGGGGGGGGGGGGGTACCCTGGTATATCACAAATTCGAAAATGAACTATTGCCGGCTGGCCAAACGAAGAGATTCTCCACGTGGGCAATGATACCAGAGGAAGAGGTACTTATTGCCTTTAAAATGGCCCATAGCACTTATACCCTAGACCCGTACGAGTTTGTCAGTAGAGGGTTCAAAGGGGGGATATGGAATCCAAGATACATCGAATTCGAACTGAACTATTGCCGGCTGGCCAAACTAAGAGATTCTCCACATCGACCATTATACCAGAGGTAGAGGTTGGTATTGCCTCTAAAATGGCCCATAGCACTTATACCCTAGACCCGTACGAGTTTGTCAGTAGAGGGTTCAAAGGGGGGATATGGAATCCAAGATACAACGAATTCAAACTGAACTATTGCCGGCTGGCCAAACTAAGAGATTCTCCACATCGACCATTATACCAGAGGTAGAGGTTGGTATTGCCTCTAAAATGGCCCATAGCACTTATGCCCTAGACCCGTACGAGTTAGTCAGAAAAGGATAAGGGGGGGGGGGGGTACCCTGGTATATCACAAATTCGAAAATGAACTATTGCCGGCTGGCCAAACGAAGAGATTCTCCACGTGGGCAATGATACCAGAGGAAGAGGTACTTATTGCCTTTAAAATGGCCCATAGCACTTATACCCTAGACCCGTACGAGTTTGTCAGTAGAGGGTTCAAAGGGGGGATATGGAATCCAAGATACATCGAATTCGAACTGAACTATTGCCGGCTGGCCAAACTAAGAGATTCTCCACATCGACCATTATACCAGAGGTAGAGGTTGGTATTGCCTCTAAAATGGCCCATAGCACTTATACCCTAGACCCGTACGAGTTTGTCAGTAGAGGGTTCAAAGGGGGGATATGGAATCCAAGATACAACGAATTCAAACTGAACTATTGCCGGCTGGCCAAACTAAGAGATTCTCCACATCGACCATTATACCAGAGGTAGAGGTTGGTATTGCCTCTAAAATGGCCCATAGCACTTATGCCCTAGACCCGTACGAGTTAGTCAGAAAAGGATAAGGGGGGGGGGGGGGTACCCTGGTATATCACAAATTCGAAAATGAACTATTGCCGGCTGGCCAAACGAAGAGATTCTCCACGTGGGCAATGATACCAGAGGAAGAGGTACTTATTGCCTTTAAAATGGCCCATAGCACTTATACCCTAGACCCGTACGAGTTTGTCAGTAGAGGGTTCAAAGGGGGGATATGGAATCCAAGATACATCGAATTCGAACTGAACTATTGCCGGCTGGCCAAACTAAGAGATTCTCCACATCGACCATTATACCAGAGGTAGAGGTTGGTATTGCCTCTAAAATGGCCCATAGCACTTATACCCTAGACCCGTACGAGTTTGTCAGTAGAGGGTTCAAAGGGGGGATATGGAATCCAAGATACAACGAATTCAAACTGAACTATTGCCGGCTGGCCAAACTAAGAGATTCTCCACATCGACCATTATACCAGAGGTAGAGGTTGGTATTGCCTCTAAAATGGCCCATAGCACTTATGCCCTAGACCCGTACGAGTTAGTCAGAAAAGGATAAGGGGGGGGGGGGTACCCTGGTATATCACAAATTCGAAAATGAACTATTGCCGGCTGGCCAAACGAAGAGATTCTCCACGTGGGCAATGATACCAGAGGAAGAGGTACTTATTGCCTTTAAAATGGCCCATAGCACTTATACCCTAGACCCGTACGAGTTTGTCAGTAGAGGGTTCAAAGGGGGGATATGGAATCCAAGATACATCGAATTCGAACTGAACTATTGCCGGCTGGCCAAACTAAGAGATTCTCCACATCGACCATTATACCAGAGGTAGAGGTTGGTATTGCCTCTAAAATGGCCTATAGCACTTATACCCTAGACCCGTACGAGTTTGTCAGTAGAGGGTTCAAAGGGGGGATATGGAATCCAAGATACAACGTATTCAAACTGAACTATTGCCGGCTGGCCAAACTAAGAGATTCTCCACATCGACCATTATACCAGAGGTAGAGGTTGGTATTGCCTCTAAAATGGCCCATAGCACTTATGCCCTAGACCCGTACGAGTTAGTCAGAAAAGGATAAGGGGGGGGGGGGGGTACCCTGGTATATCACAAATTCGAAAATGAACTATTGCCGGCTGGCCAAACGAAGAGATTCTCCACGTGGGCAATGATACCAGAGGAAGAGGTACTTATTGCCTTTAAAATGGCCCATAGCACTTATACCCTAGACCCGTACGAGTTTGTCAGTAGAGGGTTCAAAGGGGGGATATGGAATCCAAGATACATCGAATTCGAACTGAACTATTGCCGGCTGGCCAAACTAAGAGATTCTCCACATCGACCATTATACCAGAGGTAGAGGTTGGTATTGCCTCTAAAATGGCCCATAGCACTTATACCCTAGACCCGTACGAGTTTGTCAGTAGAGGGTTCAAAGGGGGGATATGGAATCCAAGATACAACGAATTCAAACTGAACTATTGCCGGCTGGCCAAACTAAGAGATTCTCCACATCGACCATTATACCAGAGGTAGAGGTTGGTATTGCCTCTAAAATGGCCCATAGCACTTATGCCCTAGACCCGTACGAGTTAGTCAGAAAAGGATAAGGGGGGGGGGGGGTACCCTGGTATATCACAAATTCGAAAATGAACTATTGCCGGCTGGCCAAACGAAGAGATTCTCCACGTGGGCAATGATACCAGAGGAAGAGGTACTTATTGCCTTTAAAATGGCCCATAGCACTTATACCCTAGACCCGTACGAGTTTGTCAGTAGAGGGTTCAAAGGGGGGATATGGAATCCAAGATACATCGAATTCGAACTGAACTATTGCCGGCTGGCCAAACTAAGAGATTCTCCACATCGACCATTATACCAGAGGTAGAGGTTGGTATTGCCTCTAAAATGGCCCATAGCACTTATACCCTAGACCCGTACGAGTTTGTCAGTAGAGGGTTCAAAGGGGGGATATGGAATCCAAGATACAACGAATTCAAACTGAACTATTGCCGGCTGGCCAAACTAAGAGATTCTCCACATCGACCATTATACCAGAGGTAGAGGTTGGTATTGCCTCTAAAATGGCCCATAGCACTTATGCCCTAGACCCGTACGAGTTAGTCAGAAAAGGATAAGGGGGGGGGGGGGGTACCCTGGTATATCACAAATTCGAAAATGAACTATTGCCGGCTGGCCAAACGAAGAGATTCTCCACGTGGGCAATGATACCAGAGGAAGAGGTACTTATTGCCTTTAAAATGGCCCATAGCACTTATACCCTAGACCCGTACGAGTTTGTCAGTAGAGGGTTCAAAGGGGGGATATGGAATCCAAGATACATCGAATTCGAACTGAACTATTGCCGGCTGGCCAAACTAAGAGATTCTCCACATCGACCATTATACCAGAGGTAGAGGTTGGTATTGCCTCTAAAATGGCCCATAGCACTTATACCCTAGACCCGTACGAGTTTGTCAGTAGAGGGTTCAAAGGGGGGATATGGAATCCAAGATACAACGAATTCAAACTGAACTATTGCCGGCTGGCCAAACTAAGAGATTCTCCACATCGACCATTATACCAGAGGTAGAGGTTGGTATTGCCTCTAAAATGGCCCATAGCACTTATGCCCTAGACCCGTACGAGTTAGTCAGAAAAGGATAAGGGGGGGGGGGGTACCCTGGTATATCACAAATTCGAAAATGAACTATTGCCGGCTGGCCAAACGAAGAGATTCTCCACGTGGGCAATGATACCAGAGGAAGAGGTACTTATTGCCTTTAAAATGGCCCATAGCACTTATACCCTAGACCCGTACGAGTTTGTCAGTAGAGGGTTCAAAGGGGGGATATGGAATCCAAGATACATCGAATTCGAACTGAACTATTGCCGGCTGGCCAAACTAAGAGATTCTCCACATCGACCATTATACCAGAGGTAGAGGTTGGTATTGCCTCTAAAATGGCCCATAGCACTTATACCCTAGACCCGTACGAGTTTGTCAGTAGAGGGTTCAAAGGGGGGATATGGAATCCAAGATACAACGAATTCAAACTGAACTATTGCCGGCTGGCCAAACTAAGAGATTCTCCACATCGACCATTATACCAGAGGTAGAGGTTGGTATTGCCTCTAAAATGGCCCATAGCACTTATGCCCTAGACCCGTACGAGTTAGTCAGAAAAGGATAAGGGGGGGGGGGGGTACCCTGGTATATCACAAATTCGAAAATGAACTATTGCCGGCTGGCCAAACGAAGAGATTCTCCACGTGGGCAATGATACCAGAGGAAGAGGTACTTATTGCCTTTAAAATGGCCCATAGCACTTATACCCTAGACCCGTACGAGTTTGTCAGTAGAGGGTTCAAAGGGGGGATATGGAATCCAAGATACATCGAATTCGAACTGAACTATTGCCGGCTGGCCAAACTAAGAGATTCTCCACATCGACCATTATACCAGAGGTAGAGGTTGGTATTGCCTCTAAAATGGCCCATAGCACTTATACCCTAGACCCGTACGAGTTTGTCAGTAGAGGGTTCAAAGGGGGGATATGGAATCCAAGATACAACGAATTCAAACTGAACTATTGCCGGCTGGCCAAACTAAGAGATTCTCCACATCGACCATTATACCAGAGGTAGAGGTTGGTATTGCCTCTAAAATGGCCCATAGCACTTATGCCCTAGACCCGTACGAGTTAGTCAGAAAAGGATAAGGGGGGGGGGGGGTACCCTGGTATATCACAAATTCGAAAATGAACTATTGCCGGCTGGCCAAACGAAGAGATTCTCCACGTGGGCAATGATACCAGAGGAAGAGGTACTTATTGCCTTTAAAATGGCCCATAGCACTTATACCCTAGACCCGTACGAGTTTGTCAGTAGAGGGTTCAAAGGGGGGATATGGAATCCAAGATACATCGAATTCGAACTGAACTATTGCCGGCTGGCCAAACTAAGAGATTCTCCACATCGACCATTATACCAGAGGTAGAGGTTGGTATTGCCTCTAAAATGGCCCATAGCACTTATACCCTAGACCCGTACGAGTTTGTCAGTAGAGGGTTCAAAGGGGGGATATGGAATCCAAGATACAACGAATTCAAACTGAACTATTGCCGGCTGGCCAAACTAAGAGATTCTCCACATCGACCATTATACCAGAGGTAGAGGTTGGTATTGCCTCTAAAATGGCCCATAGCACTTATGCCCTAGACCCGTACGAGTTAGTCAGAAAAGGATAAGGGGGGGGGGTACCCTGGTATATCACAAATTCGAAAATGAACTATTGCCGGCTGGCCAAACGAAGAGATTCTCCACGTGGGCAATGATACCAGAGGAAGAGGTACTTATTGCCTTTAAAATGGCCCATAGCACTTATACCCTAGACCCGTACGAGTTTGTCAGTAGAGGGTTCAAAGGGGGGATATGGAATCCAAGATACATCGAATTCGAACTGAACTATTGCCGGCTGGCCAAACTAAGAGATTCTCCACATCGACCATTATACCAGAGGTAGAGGTTGGTATTGCCTCTAAAATGGCCTATAGCACTTATACCCTAGACCCGTACGAGTTTGTCAGTAGAGGGTTCAAAGGGGGGATATGGAATCCAAGATACAACGAATTCAAACTGAACTATTGCCGGCTGGCCAAACTAAGAGATTCTCCACATCGACCATTATACCAGAGGTAGAGGTTGGTATTGCCTCTAAAATGGCCCATAGCACTTATGCCCTAGACCCGTACGAGTTAGTCAGAAAAGGATAAGGGGGGGGGGGTACCCTGGTATATCACAAATTCGAAAATGAACTATCGCCGGCTGGCCAAACGAAGAGATTCTCCACGTGGGCAATGATACCAGAGGAAGAGGTACTTATTGCCTTTAAAATGGCCCATAGCACTTAT
Source organism: Mytilus edulis (assembly GCF_963676685.1). Taxonomy (NCBI): domain Eukaryota; kingdom Metazoa; phylum Mollusca; class Bivalvia; order Mytilida; family Mytilidae; genus Mytilus; species Mytilus edulis. The sequence continues at coordinate 30,601,482 of NC_092348.1, read as the reverse complement.
ACCCTAGACCCGTACGAGTTTGTCAGTAGAGGGTTCAAAGGGGGGATATGGAATCCAAGATACATCGAATTCGAACTGAACTATTGCCGGCTGGCCAAACTAAGAGATTCTCCACATCGACCATTATACCAGAGGTAGAGGTTGGTATTGCCTCTAAAATGGCCCATAGCACTTATACCCTAGACCCGTACGAGTTTGTCAGTAGAGGGTTCAAAGGGGGGATATGGAATCCAAGATACAACGAATTCAAACTGAACTATTGCCGGCTGGCCAAACTAAGAGATTCTCCACATCGACCATTATACCAGAGGTAGAGGTTGGTATTGCCTCTAAAATGGCCCATAGCACTTATGCCCTAGACCCGTACGAGTTAGTCAGAAAAGGATAAGGGGGGGGGGTACCCTGGTATATCACAAATTCGAAAATGAACTATTGCCGGCTGGCCAAACGAAGAGATTCTCCACGTGGGCAATGATACCAGAGGAAGAGGTACTTATTGCCTTTAAAATGGCCCATAGCACTTATACCCTAGACCCGTACGAGTTTGTCAGTAGAGGGTTCAAAGGGGGGATATGGAATCCAAGATACATCGAATTCGAACTGAACTATTGCCGGCTGGCCAAACTAAGAGATTTTCCACATCGACCATTATACCAGAGGTAGAGGTTGGTATTGCCTCTAAAATGGCCCATAGCACTTATACCCTAGACCCGTACGAGTTTGTCAGTAGAGGGTTCAAAGGGGGGATATGGAATCCAAGATACAACGAATTCAAACTGAACTATTGCCGGCTGGCCAAACTAAGAGATTCTCCACATCGACCATTATACCAGAGGTAGAGGTTGGTATTGCCTCTAAAATGGCCCATAGCACTTATGCCCTAGACCCGTACGAGTTAGTCAGAAAAGGATAAGGGGGAGGGGGGGTACCCTGGTATATCACAAATTCGAAAATGAACTATTGCCGGCTGGCCAAACGAAGAGATTCTCCACGTGGGCAATGATACCAGAGGAAGAGGTACTTATTGCCTTTAAAATGGCCCATAGCACTTATACCCTAGACCCGTACGAGTTTGTCAGTAGAGGGTTCAAAGGGGGGATATGGAATCCAAGATACATCGAATTCGAACTGAACTATTGCCGGCTGGCCAAACTAAGAGATTCTCCACATCGACCATTATACCAGAGGTAGAGGTTGGTATTGCCTCTAAAATGGCCCATAGCACTTATACCCTAGACCCGTACGAGTTTGTCAGTAGAGGGTTCAAAGGGGGGATATGGAATCCAAGATACAACGAATTCAAACTGAACTATTGCCGGCTGGCCAAACTAAGAGATTCTCCACATCGACCATTATACCAGAGGTAGAGGTTGGTATTGCCTCTAAAATGGCCCATAGCACTTATGCCCTAGACCCGTACGAGTTAGTCAGAAAAGGATAAGGGGGGGGGGGGGGTACCCTGGTATATCACAAATTCGAAAATGAACTATTGCCGGCTGGCCAAACGAAGAGATTCTCCACGTGGGCAATGATACCAGAGGAAGAGGTACTTATTGCCTTTAAAATGGCCCATAGCACTTATACCCTAGACCCGTACGAGTTTGTCAGTAGAGGGTTCAAAGGGGGGATATGGAATCCAAGATACATCGAATTCGAACTGAACTATTGCCGGCTGGCCAAACTAAGAGATTCTCCACATCGACCATTATACCAGAGGTAGAGGTTGGTATTGCCTCTAAAATGGCCTATAGCACTTATACCCTAGACCCGTACGAGTTTGTCAGTAGAGGGTTCAAAGGGGGGATATGGAATCCAAGATACAACGAATTCAAACTGAACTATTGCCGGCTGGCCAAACTAAGAGATTCTCCACATCGACCATTATACCAGAGGTAGAGGTTGGTATTGCCTCTAAAATGGCCCATAGCACTTATGCCCTAGACCCGTACGAGTTAGTCAGAAAAGGATAAGGGGGGGGGGGGGTACCCTGGTATATCACAAATTCGAAAATGAACTATTGCCGGCTGGCCAAACGAAGAGATTCTCCACGTGGGCAATGATACCAGAGGAAGAGGTACTTATTGCCTTTAAAATGGCCCATAGCACTTATACCCTAGACCCGTACGAGTTTGTCAGTAGAGGGTTCAAAGGGGGGATATGGAATCCAAGATACATCGAATTCGAACTGAACTATTGCCGGCTGGCCAAACTAAGAGATTCTCCACATCGACCATTATACCAGAGGTAGAGGTTGGTATTGCCTCTAAAATGGCCCATAGCACTTATACCCTAGACCCGTACGAGTTTGTCAGTAGAGGGTTCAAAGGGGGGATATGGAATCCAAGATACAACGAATTCAAACTGAACTATTGCCGGCTGGCCAAACTAAGAGTTTCTCCACATCGACCATTATACCAGAGGTAGAGGTTGGTATTGCCTCTAAAATGGCCCATAGCACTTATGCCCTAGACCCGTACGAGTTAGTCAGAAAAGGATAAGGGGGGGGGGTACCCTGGTATATCACAAATTCGAAAATGAACTATTGCCGGCTGGCCAAACGAAGAGATTCTCCACGTGGGCAATGATACCAGAGGAAGAGGTACTTATTGCCTTTAAAATGGCCCATAGCACTTATACCCTAGACCCGTACGAGTTTGTCAGTAGAGGGTTCAAAGGGGGGATATGGAATCCAAGATACATCGAATTCGAACTGAACTATTGCCGGCTGGCCAAACTAAGAGATTCTCCACATCGACCATTATACCAGAGGTAGAGGTTGGTATTGCCTCTAAAATGGCCCATAGCACTTATACCCTAGACCCGTACGAGTTTGTCAGTAGAGGGTTCAAAGGGGGGATATGGAATCCAAGATACAACGAATTCAAACTGAACTATTGCCGGCTGGCCAAACTAAGAGATTCTCCACATCGACCATTATACCAGAGGTAGAGGTTGGTATTGCCTCTAAAATGGCCCATAGCACTTATGCCCTAGACCCGTACGAGTTAGTCAGAAAAGGATAAGGGGGGGGGGGGTACCCTGGTATATCACAAATTCGAAAATGAACTATTGCCGGCTGGCCAAACGAAGAGATTCTCCACGTGGGCAATGATACCAGAGGAAGAGGTACTTATTGCCTTTAAAATGGCCCATAGCACTTATACCCTAGACCCGTACGAGTTTGTCAGTAGAGGGTTCAAAGGGGGGATATGGAATCCAAGATACATCGAATTCGAACTGAACTATTGCCGGCTGGCCAAACTAAGAGATTCTCCACATCGACCATTATACCAGAGGTAGAGGTTGGTATTGCCTCTAAAATGGCCCATAGCACTTATACCCTAGACCCGTACGAGTTTGTCAGTAGAGGGTTCAAAGGGGGGATATGGAATCCAAGATACAACGAATTCAAACTGAACTATTGCCGGCTGGCCAAACTAAGAGATTCTCCACATCGACCATTATACCAGAGGTAGAGGTTGGTATTGCCTCTAAAATGGCCCATAGCACTTATGCCCTAGACCCGTACGAGTTAGTCAGAAAAGGATAAGGGGGGGGGGGGGTACCCTGGTATATCACAAATTCGAAAATGAACTATTGCCGGCTGGCCAAACGAAGAGATTCTCCACGTGGGCAATGATACCAGAGGAAGAGGTACTTATTGCCTTTAAAATGGCCCATAGCACTTATACCCTAGACCCGTACGAGTTTGTCAGTAGAGGGTTCAAAGGGGGGATATGGAATCCAAGATACATCGAATTCGAACTGAACTATTGCCGGCTGGCCAAACTAAGAGATTCTCCACATCGACCATTATACCAGAGGTAGAGGTTGGTATTGCCTCTAAAATGGCCCATAGCACTTATACCCTAGACCCGTACGAGTTTGTCAGTAGAGGGTTCAAAGGGGGGATATGGAATCCAAGATACAACGAATTCAAACTGAACTATTGCCGGCTGGCCAAACTAAGAGATTCTCCACATCGACCATTATACCAGAGGTAGAGGTTGGTATTGCCTCTAAAATGGCCCATAGCACTTATGCCCTAGACCCGTACGAGTTAGTCAGAAAAGGATAAGGGGGGGGGGGGGGGTACCCTGGTATATCACAAATTCGAAAATGAACTATTGCCGGCTGGCCAAACGAAGAGATTCTCCACGTGGGCAATGATACCAGAGGAAGAGGTACTTATTGCCTTTAAAATGGCCCATAGCACTTATACCCTAGACCCGTACGAGTTTGTCAGTAGAGGGTTCAAAGGGGGGATATGGAATCCAAGATACATCGAATTCGAACTGAACTATTGCCGGCTGGCCAAACTAAGAGATTCTCCACATCGACCATTATACCAGAGGTAGAGGTTGGTATTGCCTCTAAAATGGCCCATAGCACTTATACCCTAGACCCGTACGAGTTTGTCAGTAGAGGGTTCAAAGGGGGGATATGGAATCCAAGATACAACGAATTCAAACTGAACTATTGCCGGCTGGCCAAACTAAGAGATTCTCCACATCGACCATTATACCAGAGGTAGAGGTTGGTATTGCCTCTAAAATGGCCCATAGCACTTATGCCCTAGACCCGTACGAGTTAGTCAGAAAAGGATAAGGGGGGGGGGGGGTACCCTGGTATATCACAAATTCGAAAATGAACTATTGCCGGCTGGCCAAACGAAGAGATTCTCCACGTGGGCAATGATACCAGAGGAAGAGGTACTTATTGCCTTTAAAATGGCCCATAGCACTTATACCCTAGACCCGTACGAGTTTGTCAGTAGAGGGTTCAAAGGGGGGATATGGAATCCAAGATACATCGAATTCGAACTGAACTATTGCCGGCTGGCCAAACTAAGAGATTCTACACATCGACCATTATACCAGAGGTAGAGGTTGGTATTGCCTCTAAAATGGCCCATAGCACTTATGCCCTAGACCCGTACGAGTTAGTCAGAAAAGGATAAGGGGGGGGGGTACCCTGGTATATCACAAATTCGAAAATGAACTATTGCCGGCTGGCCAAACGAAGAGATTCTCCACGTGGGCAATGATACCAGAGGAAGAGGTACTTATTGCCTTTAAAATGGCCCATAGCACTTATACCCTAGACCCGTACGAGTTTGTCAGTAGAGGGTTCAAAGGGGGGATATGGAATCCAAGATACATCGAATTCGAACTGAACTATTGCCGGCTGGGCAAACTAAGAGATTCTCCACATCGACCATTATACCAGAGGTAGAGGTTGGTATTGCCTCTAAAATGGCCCATAGCACTTATACCCTAGACCCGTACGAGTTTGTCAGTAGAGGGTTCAAAGGGGGGATATGGAATCCAAGATACAACGAATTCAAACTGAACTATTGCCGGCTGGCCAAACTAAGAGATTCTCCACATCGACCATTATACCAGAGGTAGAGGTTGGTATTGCCTCTAAAATGGCCCATAGCACTTATGCCCTAGACCCGTACGAGTTAGTCAGAAAAGGATAAGGGGGGGGGGGGGGTACCCTGGTATATCACAAATTCGAAAATGAACTATTGCCGGCTGGCCAAACGAAGAGATTCTCCACGTGGGCAATGATACCAGAGGAAGAGGTACTTATTGCCTTTAAAATGGCCCATAGCACTTATACCCTAGACCCGTACGAGTTTGTCAGTAGAGGGTTCAAAGGGGGGATATGGAATCCAAGATACATCGAATTCGAACTGAACTATTGCCGGCTGGCCAAACTAAAAGATTCTCCACATCGACCATTATACCAGAGGTAGAGGTTGGTATTGCCTCTAAAATGGCCCATAGCACTTATACCCTAGACCCGTACGAGTTTGTCAGTAGAGGGTTCAAAGGGGGGATATGGAATCCAAGATACAACGAATTCAAACTGAACTATTGCCGGCTGGCCAAACTAAGAGATTCTCCACATCGACCATTATACCAGAGGTAGAGGTTGGTATTGCCTCTAAAATGGCCCATAGCACTTATGCCCTAGACCCGTACGAGTTAGTCAGAAAAGGATAAGGGGGGGGGGGGTACCCTGGTATATCACAAATTCGAAAATGAACTATTGCCGGCTGGCCAAACGAAGAGATTCTCCACGTGGGCAATGATACCAGAGGAAGAGGTACTTATTGCCTTTAAAATGGCCCATAGCACTTATACCCTAGACCCGTACGAGTTTGTCAGTAGAGGGTTCAAAGGGGGGATATGGAATCCAAGATACATCGAATTCGAACTGAACTATTGCCGGCTGGCCAAACTAAGAGATTCTCCACATCGACCATTATACCAGAGGTAGAGGTTGGTATTGCCTCTAAAATGGCCCATAGCACTTATACCCTAGACCCGTACGAGTTTGTCAGTAGAGGGTTCAAAGGGGGGATATGGAATCCAAGATACAACGAATTCAAACTGAACTATTGCCGGCTGGCCAAACTAAGAGATTCTCCACATCGACCATTATACCAGAGGTAGAGGTTGGTATTGCCTCTAAAATGGCCCATAGCACTTATGCCCTAGACCCGTACGAGTTAGTCAGAAAAGGATAAGGGGGGGGGGGGGTACCCTGGTATATCACAAATTCGAAAATGAACTATTGCCGGCTGGCCAAACGAAGAGATTCTCCACGTGGGCAATGATACCAGAGGAAGAGGTACTTATTGCCTTTAAAATGGCCCATAGCACTTATACCCTAGACCCGTACGAGTTTGTCAGTAGAGGGTTCAAAGGGGGGATATGGAATCCAAGATACATCGAATTCGAACTGAACTATTGCCGGCTGGCCAAACTAAGAGATTCTCCACATCGACCATTATACCAGAGGTAGAGGTTGGTATTGCCTCTAAAATGGCCCATAGCACTTATACCCTAGACCCGTACGAGTTTGTCAGTAGAGGGTTCAAAGGGGGGATATGGAATCCAAGATACAACGAATTCAAACTGAACTATTGCCGGCTGGCCAAACTAAGAGATTCTCCACATCGACCATTATACCAGAGGTAGAGGTTGGTATTGCCTCTAAAATGGCCCATAGCACTTATGCCCTAGACCCGTACGAGTTAGTCAGAAAAGGATAAGGGGGGGGGGGGGTACCCTGGTATATCACAAATTCGAAAATGAACTATTGCCGGCTGGCCAAACGAAGAGATTCTCCACGTGGGCAATGATACCAGAGGAAGAGGTACTTATTGCCTTTAAAATGGCCCATAGCACTTATACCCTAGACCCGTACGAGTTTGTCAGTAGAGGGTTCAAAGGGGGGATATGGAATCCAAGATACATCGAATTCGAACTGAACTATTGCCGGCTGGCCAAACTAAGAGATTCTCCACATCGACCATTATACCAGAGGTAGAGGTTGGTATTGCCTCTAAAATGGCCCATAGCACTTATACCCTAGACCCGTACGAGTTCGTCAGTAGAGGGTTCAAAGGGGGGATATGGAATCCAAGATACAACGAATTCAAACTGAACTATTGCCGGCTGGCCAAACTAAGAGATTCTCCACATCGACCATTATACCAGAGGTAGAGGTTGGTATTGCCTCTAAAATGGCCCATAGCACTTATGCCCTAGACCCGTACGAGTTAGTCAGAAAAGGATAAGGGGGGGGGTACCCTGGTATATCACAAATTCGAAAATGAACTATTGCCGGCTGGCCAAACGAAGAGATTCTCCACGTGGGCAATGATACCAGAGGAAGAGGTACTTATTGCCTTTAAAATGGCCCATAGCACTTATACCCTAGACCCGTACGAGTTTGTCAGTAGAGGGTTCAAAGGGGGGATATGGAATCCAAGATACAACGAATTCGAACTGAACTATTGCCGGCTGGCCAAACTAAGAGATTCTCCACATCGACCATTATACCAGAGGTAGAGGTTGGTATTGCCTCTAAAATGGCCCATAGCACTTATACCCTAGACCCGTACGAGTTTGTCAGTAGAGGGTTCAAAGGGGGGATATGGAATCCAAGATACAACAAATTCAAACTGAACTATTGCCGGCTGGCCAAACTAAGAGATTCTCCACATCGACCATTATACCAGAGGTAGAGGTTGGTATTGCCTCTAAAATGGTCCATAGCACTTATGCCCTAGACCCGTACGAGTAAGTCAGAAAAGGATAAGGGGGGGGGGTACCCTGGTATATCACAAATTCGAAAATGAACTATTGCCGGCTGGCCAAACGAAGAGATTCTCCACGTGGGCAATGATACCAGAGGAAGAGGGACTTATTGCCTTTAAAATGGCCCATAGCACTTATACCCTAGACCCGTACGAGTTTGTCAGTAGAGGGTTCAAAGGGGGGATATGGAATCCAAGATACAACGAATTCGAACTGAACTATTGCCGGCTGGCCAAACTAAGAGATTCTCCACATCGACCATTATACCAGAGGTAGAGGTTGGTATTGCCTCTAAAATGGCCCATAGCACTTATACCCTAGACCCGTACGAGTTTGTCAGTAGAGGGTTCAAAGGGGGGATATGGAATCCAAGATACTGTGACAAATCTGGACTTATAATTGTTATTATTTAACGTATTATTTATTGTATATGACATATATTTATTTGAATATTGCCGGGTGGTCAACTTCTCGGGTGTGCACAAACACTGATAAATGCATTGACTTTCATACTCATGATTTAAACTATTTGTACTTTGCAAGCGATAAGGGTCAGTTTTATATGTATATCTTGGTAATGTTTACCTATGTAATACTTTGATTATTCCGTCATATAGTGGTTTATTTTGACAAATGTCGTCGTGAGATTCAACTTGTTTACATCTGCCATGACACCGTTCTGTACTTTCACTTTGCGATCTCACATTATTATTTGTTTAAGTAAACACTTTGTCAATGCAGGTAAATTGCGTATTTATTATGTTTGTGCCTCCCTTTTCATTAACATTGTCTTTATTTATGATAGAACAGGGTTTTCATTGATCTCATTTAAGCATTATATCTAATGCGTAAGGTTATGTAAATTACACCCAAGTTCATACGCCGTATCGAGAAAGGAATTTACTGTCCGTTTAAATATAGCATTATGTAGAAATGTCCTTTTGGTTTTATTCGCTTTTAAATAAAATTCGGACAAGAAGGACAAAATGAGGACAACTCAATAATGAGTATTTATTTAGTAATAACGAAATCGGATTGTCTTCTTGAACGTTTCAAGCCAAAAGACGTAAGAAACGTTGCTTTTGATTGGACGATTAGATGTTTACTCTAACGTCATAGTAAGTGCCAAAACACATAAATAGGAGCCTGTAGAACAACATGGCATTCTGAATCAATCTCTTGAACCGTCAACTACCTTTTATATTGACCACCCGATTTATTGCTTTATCTGTTGAATGATGAATGTGTATTTAATGTTTATTATATTGAAAGAAGAAGTCAAAATACTACTAAAATAAATATCATTGTTATGTTTATTACAAATCTGTTTCTCCACAATGCCGTTGATTCCACTCCTCCTGAATGATGAGTTAAACAGTTTTATAGTAACCCTAGGTTTGTTACAGTTTGGTGTCAGAAGTGGGATGACAAAAAATAATTGTCATCCAGTGATCGAATACCTCGCCTGTGTTTTTTAAGTTTGATTAGAATATTAAATTTTCAACGATTTTAGTGAACTGGTAATAATTTACAATGTCTGACGAATCTGATTCAGAAATCGAGTTTAATATGGATAAACGTGAAACAGTTGAGAAAAATAATGAAGACTCTGCATTAAATACAGTAAAACAAGGTCAAGGTGATATGGAAAGTGAATTTAATGACAACGTACGAAACGATATGGTTAGACAGAGAAATACAGTCGAGACGGAACGAAATTTTGAATTTAATCCGGGTGTTTCGTATTTTGAAAATAATAACAGTCAAGAACGAAAATGGGGAAATTCACCACGATTTTGCCGTGAACAGTTGCCGATTGCTGGACATCCTGCTACAATTCGTCCAGATGCTTATAGTGGATCAGATGACTGGGAAGAATATTTTTCGCATTTTCAAGATTGTGCAGAACTTGGCAGATGGAGTATGGAAGATAGAGTATTGACACTTGCTGCAAGTTTAAAGGGCCCTGCACGAACTTTTTATATGAGCCTTCCTTCCCACGAACGCCGACCTTATAGTATTCTTGTCCGACGCTTAGAAGAAAGATTCGGAAGTGCCCGTCAACAAAACAGATGGTTATCACGTTTTGAAATGAGAACGCGAAATTCCGGTGAAACAGTTGCTGCTCTCGGTGATGACCTCCGCCAGATGGTACAAAAGGCTTATTGCAATTTAGATTCATTAGCACAAGAAGTGTTGGCGCTCAATCAGCTATACAAGTCGATTCCTATAGAAATGAAATGTCGATGTGTAGATCGAGAATGTAAAACGGTCGCTGACGCTGTAGATATAATTGAAAGATATGAGGCTCTTTTAGGGGAGTCAAGTCAAAAGAAAACCAGTGTCCGCTCAGTTTCTTATGAAAATTTTAGTAAAAATAAATTAGATATGGAATTGCAAAATAATGGTGACCCAAATGTCAGATTAATTTCCCAACAGCCAAATAATGACAGAACCATTCAAATGCTTTTAAGTAGAATGGATAAGTTAGAAAATCAGATTCGAAATACGAACAACCGATTCAACTTTAGATTTGGCCGCAACAATTACCAAAACGGGAGTAATACACAGAATCAAAGGACCTGCTTCATTTGTGACTCGCCTGATCATTTTTATAGACAATGTTCTATGTCTAATGGTCATGAATTTAGGGAGAATAAATCCCCGAATTCACTGAATTTTAGAAATTTCAGACCGAATACAACTATGGAAACGGTTCAGGGAGACAACCGTCCGTTTATTCAATAGGTCGGGAGTTGACGGCTACAGCAGATGTATTTGATGTTAATTAAATAATTTTAAAGATGTTGGAAATGAAATTCAGACTGCAATTACAAATAGCAGAATAAATCAAATAGGGGGTCAAGAAAAATAACAGAAAATGGATTTTATATGCATAGTTCCGTTTATGGACAAACATAAGAGAACTTTGGCAAAACATGTTTTAGGAAAATAATGTGATTATTTGTGATATTACCTTGATAAAACTTTAGAACAAGATTCATTATTTAAATTCGTGCAGTACCAGTAAATTATCAAATATTGAAGTGACTAAGAAAGCAGGAAAAATATTTCACATAGATAGACTCGCAGAATATAATGGAAACAGTTTAAAGTGACAAGTGAAAGTGTCTCATATTCTAGCAAGAAGTAGAGATAAAACCAAAGAAGAGGACAGGACGCCATTCAAAATTTATTGTGCTTATGTGTTTAAATGTGTATCACTCGTTATTTTTATTTTTTTTATGAATAAGATTATTCATGTGTTGAGATATATAGTGTATATGAAGAAGTATTGGTGCAGTGTTGTGAATGCATCCAGTTGTTATGTGATATTTCTAGAAACGTAGCCCAGATTTGCCTATAGGGACTGATCACCCCAGAGTTGGTTGAAAAGAGGGGGTTTTCTAGAAAATTTGGTGGAATATCGTGATATTTCCAAGGTAGTTAATAATTATAGTTGCAGCGTCAACAGAAATTATTATTTGATGTTAAAGTGATACTGTATTTTTGTAGATAAGTGGAAGAAATTCGTGAATGGCTCTAGTGTTTCTCTATGGTTTTTAAATGTGTCCGATGTCATATCAGAAATTGCTGAATGTAATAGTGAAAATTATCTACAGATGGAAAGAGGATTTCCTTGAAGACACAGAAGTGTGGATGATATAATTAAACAGTGTGAATATATTCTATTAAAGACTAAAGAACACAGAGACTAAGTAAACAAAAATAAAAGTACTGGTATACTGTTACCTCCAGAAAATACAGGGGTATTTTAAGACTTGGGTGGGGGAAATTGTGACAAATCTGGACTTATAATTGTTATTATTTAACGTATTATTTATTGTATATGACATATATTTATTTGAATATTGCCGGGTGGTCAACTTCTCGGGTGTGCACAAACACTGATAAATGCATTGACTTTCATACTCATGATTTAAACTATTTGTACTTTGCAAGCGATAAGGGTCAGTTTTATATGTATATCTTGGTAATGTTTACCTATGTAATACTTTGATTATTCCGTCATATAGTGGTTTATTTTGACAAATGTCGTCGTGAGATTCAACTTGTTTACATCTGCCATGACACCGTTCTGTACTTTCACTTTGCGATCTCACATTATTATTTGTTTAAGTAAACACTTTGTCAATGCAGGTAAATTGCGTATTTATTATGTTTGTGCCTCCCTTTTCATTAACATTGTCTTTATTTATGATAGAACAGGGTTTTCATTGATCTCATTTAAGCATTATATCTAATGCGTAAGGTTATGTAAATTACACCCAAGTTCATACGCCGTATCGAGAAAGGAATTTACTGTCCGTTTAAATATAGCATTATGTAGAAATGTCCTTTTGGTTTTATTCGCTTTTAAATAAAATTCGGACAAGAAGGACAAAATGAGGACAACTCAATAATGAGTATTTATTTAGTAATAACGAAATCGGATTGTCTTCTTGAACGTTTCAAGCCAAAAGACGTAAGAAACGTTGCTTTTGATTGGACGATTAGATGTTTACTCTAACGTCATAGTAAGTGCCAAAACACATAAATAGGAGCCTGTAGAACAACATGGCATTCTGAATCAATCTCTTGAACCGTCAACTACCTTTTATATTGACCACCCGATTTATTGCTTTATCTGTTGAATGATGAATGTGTATTTAATGTTTATTATATTGAAAGAAGAAGTCAAAATACTACTAAAATAAATATCATTGTTATGTTTATTACAAATCTGTTTCTCCACAATGCCGTTGATTCCACTCCTCCTGAATGATGAGTTAAACAGTTTTATAGTAACCCTAGGTTTGTTACAATACAACGAATTCAAACTGAACTATTGCCGGCTGGCCAAACTAAGAGATTCTCCACATCGACCATTATACCAGAGGTAGAGGTTGGTATTGCCTCTAAAATGGCCCATAGCACTTATGCCCTAGACCCGTACGAGTTAGTCAGAAAAGGATAAGGGGGGGGGGGGGTACCCTGGTATATCACAAATTCGAAAATGAACTATTGCCGGCTGGCCAAACGAAGAGATTCTCCACGTGGGCAATGATACCAGAGGAAGAGGTACTTATTGCCTTTAAAATGGCCCATAGCACTTATACCCTAGACCCGTACGAGTTTGTCAGTAGAGGGTTCAAAGGGGGGATATGGAATCCAAGATACAACGAATTCGAACTGAACTATTGCCGGCTGGCCAAACTAAGAGATTCTCCACATCGACCATTATACCAGAGGTAGAGGTTGGTATTGCCTCTAAAATGGCCCATAGCACTTATACCCTAGACCCGTACGAGTTTGTCAGTAGAGGGTTCAAAGGGGGGATATGGAATCCAAGATACAACGAATTCAAACTGAACTATTGCCGGCTGGCCAAACTAAGAGATTCTCCACATCGACCATTATACCAGAGGTAGAGGTTGGTATTGCCTCTAAAATGGCCCATAGCACTTATGCCCTAGACCCGTACGAGTTAGTCAGAAAAGGATAAGGGGGGGGGGGTACCCTGGTATATCACAAATTCGAAAATGAACTATTGCCGGCTGGCCAAACGAAGAGATTCTCCACGTGGGCAATGATACCAGAGGAAGAGGTACTTATTGCCTTTAAAATGGCCCATAGCACTTATACCCTAGACCCGTACGAGTTTGTCAGTAGAGGGTTCAAAGGGGGGATATGGAATCCAAGATACAACGAATTCGAACTGAACTATTGCCGGCTGGCCAAACTAAGAGATTCTCCACATCGACCATTATACCAGAGGTAGAGGTTGGTATTGCCTCTAAAATGGCCCATAGCACTTATACCCTAGACCCGTACGAGTTTGTCAGTAGAGGGTTCAAAGGGGGGATATGGAATCCAAGATACAACGAATTCAAACTGAACTATTGCCGGCTGGCCAAACTAAGAGATTCTCCACATCGACCATTATACCAGAGGTAGAGGTTGGTATTGCCTCTAAAATGGCCCATAGCACTTATGCCCTAGACCCGTACGAGTTAGTCAGAAAAGGATAAGGGGGGGGGGTACCCTGGTATATCACAAATTCGAAAATGAACTATTGCCGGCTGGCCAAACGAAGAGATTCTCCACGTGGGCAATGATACCAGAGGAAGAGGTACTTATTGCCTTTAAAATTGCCCATAGCACTTATACCCTAGACCCGTACGAGTTTGTCAGTAGAGGGTTCAAAGGGGGGATATGGAATCCAAGATACAACGAATTCGAACTGAACTATTGCCGGCTGGCCAAACTAAGAGATTCTCCACATCGACCATTATACCAGAGGTAGAGGTTGGTATTGCCTCTAAAATGGCCCATAGCACTTATACCCTAGACCCGTACGAGTTTGTCAGTAGAGGGTTCAAAGGGGGGATATGGAATCCAAGATACAACGAATTCAAACTGAACTATTGCCGGCTGGCCAAACTAAGAGATTCTCCACATCGACCATTATACCAGAGGTAGAGGTTGGTATTGCCTCTAAAATGGCCCATAGCACTTATGCCCTAGACCCGTACGAGTTAGTCAGAAAAGGATAAGGGGGGGGGGTACCCTGGTATATCACAAATTCGAAAATGAACTATTGCCGGCTGGCCAAACGAAGAGATTCTCCACGTGGGCAATAATACCAGAGGAAGAGGTACTTATTGCCTTTAAAATGGCCCATAGCACTTATACCCTAGACCCGTACGAGTTTGTCAGTAGAGGGTTCAAAGGGGGGATATGGAATCCAAGATACATCGAATTCGAACTGAACTATTGCCGGCTGGCCAAACTAAGAGATTCTCCACATCGACCATTATACCAGAGGTAGAGGTTGGTATTGCCTCTAAAATGGCCCATAGCACTTATACCCTAGACCCGTACGAGTTTGTCAGTAGAGGGTTCAAAGGGGGGATATGGAATCCAAGATACAACGAATTCGAACTGAACTATTGCCGGCTGGCCAAACTAAGAGATTCTCCACATCGACCATTATACCAGAGGTAGAGGTTGGTATTGCCTCTAAAATGGCCCATAGCACTTATACCCTAGACCCGTACGAGTTTGTCAGTAGAGGGTTCAAAGGGGGGATATGGAATCCAAGATACAACGAATTCAAACTGAACTATTGCCGGCTGGCCAAACTAAGAGATTCTCCACATCGACCATTATACCAGAGGTAGAGGTTAGTATTGCCTCTAAAATGGCCCATAGCACTTATGCCCTAGACCCGTACGAGTTAGTCAGAAAAGGATAAGGGGGGGGGGTACCCTGGTATATCACAAATTCGAAAATGAACTATTGCCGGCTGGCCAAACGAAGAGATTCTTCACGTGGGCAATGATACCAGAGGAAGAGGTACTTATTGCCTTTAAAATGGCCCATAGCACTTATACCCTAGACCCGTACGAGTTTGTCAGAAGAGGGTTCAAAGGGGGATATGGAATCCAAGATACAACGAATTCGAACTGAACTATTGCCGGCTGACCAAACTAAGAGATTCTCCACATCGACCATTATACCAGAGGTAGAGGTTGGTATTGCCTTTAAAATGGTCCACAGCACTTATGCCCTAGACCTGTACGAGTTAGTCAGGAAAGGGTAAGTTGGGTACCCTGGTATATCACAAATTCGAAAATGAACTATTGCCGGCTGGCCAAACTAAGA
The DNA here is from genome assembly GCF_963676685.1 of Mytilus edulis. Lineage (NCBI taxonomy): Eukaryota > Metazoa > Mollusca > Bivalvia > Mytilida > Mytilidae > Mytilus > Mytilus edulis. The sequence goes on along the minus strand of NC_092348.1, from coordinate 30,585,694 downwards.
GATTCTCCACGTGGGCAATCATACCAGAGGAAGAGGTACTTATTGCCTTTAAAATGACCCATAGCACTTATACCCTAGACCAGTACGATTTTGTCAGCAGAGGGTTAAAAGGGGGATATGGTATCCTGGTTTACAACGAAGTCGAACTGAACTATTGCCGGCTGGCCAAACTAAGAGATTGTCCACATCGGCCATTATACCAGAGGTAGAGGTAGGTATTGCATCTAAAATGGGCTATATTACTTATCCCCTAGACCCGTATGAGTTAGTCAGGAAAGGGTAAGGTGGATACCCTGGTATATCACAAATTCGAAATGAACTATTGCCGGCTGGACAAACTAAGAGATTCTCCACATTGGCCATTATACCATACGTAGAGGTGGGTATTTCCTCTAAAATGGTCTATATCACTTATCCGCTAGACCCGTACGAGTTAGTCAGGAAAGGGTAAGGTGGGTACCCTGGTATATCACAAATTCGAAATGAACTATTGCCGGCTGGACAAACTAAGAGATTCTCTACGTGGGCAATGACACCGGAGGTAGAGGTACTTGTTGCCTCTAAAATGGTATATAGCACTTATACCCTAGACCCGTGCGAGTTTGTCAGCATAGGGTTAAAAGGGGGATATGGTATCCTGGTTTACAACGGATCTCCACGTAGGCCATTACACCATAGGTAGAGGTGGGCATTGACTCTAAAATGGCATATTGCACTTATGCCCTAGAACCGTACGAGTCAGTCATCAAAGAGAAAGGGGTTTACCCTGGTATATCACTAAGTCGAATTGAACTATTGCCGACTGGCAAAACTAAAAGATACAAACCTTTTTTATGTACTACTTTTGGATATATTATATAGATTAGATGTCTTTAAAAACCCTACTTCCGGTAGAATCCAATATGGTGGACATTGACGTAAATAAGCTTATTTTTTAGGGAGGGTGATTGAAATGGGATTTAACATATTGTTACTATTATTAAATTGTGCAGGAACCTTTCTTTGATGCTTTTAAGGGATACAATGTATAAGACATATGTCTTAAAAACCCTTTTTTCCGGTAATATTCAAAATGGCGTACATAAATATATCATTTTTTTATTTTGATATTCAACTTCTTTTCAAAATGTGAAGAAAGTGGGGTTTTTTTTGTGGTGGTCATTAACCATATGCTTTCATTTATCCTCTAAACCACTAATCATATTCTGTAGTTGATATTTGAATACAAAGTTAACACTTCCGGTAAAAAAAAACAATATGGCGTAAAGGTCAAAGATGAGTACTCAATGTATATCTTCGATGTAGAGTTTTGGATAGATTGATTTAAACAAAGAAAATCACTTAAGTACTAAAACATTTTAAAAACTACTACTATTTGGCCAAAAAAATATGTGTATTCCCAGTTACCACCACATGCACACGACGCAGGGCACGGGAGACTTGATTTTCCACATTAACAACAACCGCGGCACCTTTCTTACATCCACAATGTGCAAGCTTCTGACAACATGATGAGGCCTCAGAAAGAGTTTTTTTTTTTAAAGTGATCCTCTTTGTTCCGTCGTCATCCATTAGCGCCTGGACTTGGTAGCATAAGAGCCAATTTCAGGCTCGTCCCCTTGACACGTGTCTTAGTATATTGTACGTTTTGCATGCTGGAAAAGACTAGACTAAGTTGATAGCCTCAATTAACCTACCCTTTTGCGTAAATATATATTTCTTGCTTTGTTAACCATGCTAACCCCATATGATAAGTTTGTGCTATCTTACAGTAAACACCGAGGCGGATCAATTATTATTCTTTATGTGAAAGTCACATCTGCAAATGCAATGTCTCCCAAGCAGTCTTTTTTTTTTCCCTTTTCAAGAAAACAGAGAACCGTATCACAACCGGAAAATATATGGATCACAATATTTGTGTGTGATCACTCATCGCTAGTGCATTTGGAAGGTCATTGATATATATTTATCCAAAGCTTTTCCTCCTCCTAAACACAATCCATAGTTTGTCTACCCATATCTCACGGAATAGCGAAACAGTAATGACAGCATCATCAGAAACGACTGTTCGAATAATGACTTGTTTAAGTTCGTGTTTCACTGCATCAGACACATGCACCATGATTCTAGTGTCAGCCTTTTAATATGAATATTGTGTTTAACTTGAAGTGCATCGCGTGGTGGTAAAGATAGAATATCCTGAACATGTGTTGCTACAACTGTCATATGCATTTAAGACTTCATCATAATAGTTTCATGTTTTTTTTAAGGTAAGGGCATAATGCCCTATCAGCATACTCGTTGTGAAACAACTTGAAACTGTAAACAACAGTGGATGAATGCGTACATAGAAAATACCGGTAGTTAGAAGGCTGCCACAAGAAAAAAGAGCTACATTGAGGGGTAAGGGAATACATAGACGAATCCAGAGTCAAAACAAATCTCAAAATTGGTAAAGTTTTCTGAGAGATGACGACATTAAGAAAGAACTTTTTAGTTTTTATTCTCAGGAGCTTGCTCAATAGATTTTGAGGGAGAGTAAGTTGTAGCAACAAATGCTCAGGGTGTTCTGTGTTATTCACCACATGATGGTGTTTCAAGTTTAGCCCCATGTTAAAATGAAGAGGCTTATACTATAGAATCAATATACATGTGTCTGATGCAGTGATACACAGACTGAGTCATGACTTTAACAGTCGATTCTGATGCTGCTGTCATTGCTGTTTCGTTATTCCGTGACAAAGGGGCAGACGAACTTTTGCTTGCATTTGGAAGTGGGAAAAGCTTTAGATATAATCTATCCATGACCTTTCAAATGCACTTTTACTTGTTGACATGGATGGCGTTTGAAGATGTGACTTTATGATTTAGAATGATGATTGATCAGCCAACATCACCAGATATGGATTTGATAATGTCATTGATAAAATGATACGTGGTTTTGTAGTAAGATCGAACAAACTTATCAGATGGGGTTTATGAAGCAAGAAAACATTTTTTTGGAAGTGGAAAGACTTATTGATGCTATTTGAACGACTCGGTCTAGTGTTTTTCAGCATGTAAAACGTGCAATATACCATGGCGGGTTTGGATGAGTAACAAGCTTATTTTTTTCCTATGCTAACTAGTCCAGACGCTTATGAGGCTATTTAAACGACTCGGTCCAGTTTTTTTCAGCATGTAAAACGTGCAATATACCATAGCGGGTGTGGATGAGTAACAAGCTTGGGATTGGTTTCTATGCTTACTATTCCAGACGCTTATGTATGGCGAAAGGAAAAATATGAACCATTGGAACCCTTTTGGACAACTCTTTGTGAGGCCTCTTCACCTTATCAGGAGCTTGTACATTATTGATGTAAGAAACAATACCGCTGTCTTTTTAAATGAGGAAAATCAGCTCTCCGATTGTGAATATTTGCGGCCATTAATCCGTAATTTTAAAGATGTTTTAGTACTAAAGTGATTTTATTTTATTTTCATCAATCTATCCAAAACTCTACATCGAAGATATGGACTGACGACTCATCTTTAAAATTTACGCAAAATTGGTTTTATTTACCGGAAGTGTTAATTTTGTATTTAATCATTATCTATAGAATAGAATAAGTGGTTTAGAGGATAACTTAAAGCCAAATCCAAATGTTTACTGACCAGCACAAAAAAAAAAAACAGTTTCTTTTCATTTTGAAATAAAATTGAATATCAAAATAAAATAATGATATTTTATGTCCGCCAGTTTGAATATAACCGGAAGTAATGATTTTAAAGACATATCTCTTATTTATTATATCCATTAGCAGCATCAAAGAAAGGTTCCTGAACAATTTAATGATAGTAGCAATACGTCAAAACACGTTTCAATCACCTCCCTAAAAAATAAGCTTATTTTAGTACAATGTCCGCCATGTTGGATTTTACCGAAAGTAGGGTTTTAAAGACATCTCATCTATATAATATATCCAAAAGTAGTACATAACAAAGGTTTGTACCAAATATTAGTATAGCAGCATGATAAAAACCGCTTTTCACACACTAGCCTCTGATATTTGGATGATTTAAGTATGATGTCGGCCATTTTGGATTTTTACCGGAAGTGAGACATTTTTTTTCAAATGCCTCCTTATCTGAAATAAAAGAGTAATAGCTGAGGAAGGTCTATGCCAAATTTTATTCTTGTAGCAGGATTTGCACAATTTTTCACAAAGCTGCCGTATTAATTTCTGGTACATCAGATCATCGAATCAGCTATTCCATAACATACCAAGTACTTTTGTGTTTTGTCCGCATATAGTACTTTTTCTGTCCTAGCTAGACTTACGTATATCCACACTGTTTGACGTCCAGGATCGTAGATAGAATCCAGTTTCCTCCATCATTGTTCTCCCTTCCTTATAGTCAGCACAACCTCGTTCTGTAAACTAAACAGAATGTTGTCCACATACAAATCTCTTTCCATCAATGTAGCTGTTGTAGTGTTATTACGTTGTAAATGTTAAATATCGTGGCGTTTGGTATAAACGGCGAACAAGTCGCTCCGAACAGAACGGATTTGAACTTCTAAGTCTGTAAATAACTTGTTGGGTCGGATGGGTTACTTAGCCACCAGAAACGTGTATCGTCTCGATCACCCTTTTTTGTAATCCTTCATGTAAAAAGGCTGGTTTAAATATCCGTTGTTATGGCGACAGAATTGTCTGTAAATCTCATCAGAATTTTTTTCAGGTCGTTTAGCTTCGGCGGTGTATCCAAAAGGCAGTCATTTAAACTTGGCGAATTATGCGACTGTCGACAACTGCAGTCGTAAACAATTCTGATAGGCATAGTGCTGGATTCCTTCTGTACATGATGATTAGGAATGTAGTGATACTTTTCTTAAGTTCAGCTGTTTCATCTACCTTCTCTTTGAATCCTCTTCGTTCCTGTTCTTGTATAATGTTTCCGTACTTCTTTAACATATCTGAGTTATTAGTAAGTCTTTGAAGGACGTTTTCAGTCGTTCTGTTCGTGACTGCTTAATTTATAGGCAATTCATCATGTTTCTAAGGTAACCTAGCGAAATATTTAGTTTCTCAGAACTCAATTGATCTGTCCTGATAGACTTTAATATATTCATTGTCGTCTTCGTCTACCTCCCTGCTTTTTATTCCTATTGAATCTAAATTCCAAAATCTCTCTAGATTGTTCAACTTTGTGTGATATTAGAACATTAAACATACTAGTCTTCGACGTGTTTGTTTTCGTACCGTATGTAAGTACCGAAAGCATATATCCGATCTTGGATTTCACGGCGGTCGGATCGTTTCCACGTACTATATAATCGTTAACAATGTCCCCGTAGTGATATGCGCCTACCAGCAACGATATCTCGAATGAATCATGCTTTTTCACCGTGTGCGCTAACTTTAAACCACGCAAATAACCGTTCTGTGTATCAATGTTACGTATGTAATTCTGTAGAGGCATGCCGATCAACATGCCGATCATCTGTACTTTGATTGAAAAGACGTGTCTTGCAACGGTTTTCAGATAGATTGTTGACTTTTCTATGTGTCTCGCGTTTTTCTCTGCAACTCCAAATGCCGATAAATATATTATTTCTGTTCCCGCTATCTGTAAATTAAGTTAAGTTCTGCGTTAAAAAAGATGTTTGCGCTCCTTCGTCAAAAAGAATATTCGTATCGATAAAGTACTGATTTGAGCCTACTTGTGCTACGGCAGTTTACAAAATTACATTGATTGCAATTCTGTCGATTGAGAATACAAAATAGTAGCATCATGTTCCGTATTACGAATGTCATTCACGAGTTGAACGTTGGTCGAATTCGAAGATAGTGGGATTAACGGGTTGCCGCTCTGATTTCCTTTTGCGCGAAAATTAGTATGCGCTGAGTTACTACCCTTGTTTCTATGGCTAACCTCATTCCCTTGTTTTAATAAAATTATATTGTTTCTTGGAAGTGCATTACATTAGTTTGTATGGTGTTTCTCATTACAATGTGTACATGTGTGTTTAGATTTACAGTCGTTTAGTCTGTATATAACAAGGCAGTTAAAGAATAACTAAGCTGTTCATACGGGATTCTGTGTCGGCTATTTTACTGCAACGAGTTGGTGCGTGTATTTCGTGACAGAAAACGCTAGGTCTAGTCTCCATATTCTTGTAAGATTTAGATTTCATCAATTTCGGGTGTCGACTCTATTGTCCTGTGACCAGTATAACGATCTCATCTTATATGCTTTTACGGAGGTCCCGTAATACCAAGGTTTTTATTCTATGTTCTCGCGCGAGATATTTTCTGACTTCCACGGGTAATTTGTTCACAATAATGGGAACAAGTAGCGTGCCGTATGTTTCATGTGTCTGACCCAAAGTTTCTAGACCCTGACTACCTTCAATTTGATCGTAAAAACTTCGTAAGCTTGTAAACTGATTTATAGGCGAAGGAATTTCTAAACCTAGTGCTTCGTGTTCTAGCTCATGAGCTTTCAAGCAGTTACACTTTTATATATTTGTAAGTGACAGGTTCAGATGTGAGGCCGACTCATATGAGTCCCAGAAGGTTTGCCATTCTAAAATGGTGCCTTTGAAAGTTGGAAGCGTAAGTTTTGTAGGCCGTGACTCTGATTAATAGCTGCAGAAAATGTACTTTGTTGCGTGTTGATTGTGAGACTAGCTTGAGCAAACTGGTTTTCAAACGACTGTGTGTTGTGTGGGTTGGCTATGTTGTGCGTTGAAACAAACGGTATAGTTTCTGGATTTAAAGTGTGCGTTCTAGTACTTAAGTATTTGATTCAATATGACGGGACTGCAGGGTTTTGGACATTTTGTATGAACTTACGTACGTGTTGAATCTTCGTTACCATATTAACCGAAAATTCATCTGAATCAAATAATCTAATTTACCACATCGTAACATTCCGTTAACTTTAGAATTTGTTCATTCAAGTCCTAAAAAATGTTTGTTTTTTCACAAGTTTTCCGAGTGTTGCAATGTCTTCTACTTCATCGAAATTTGTATTCTCCTTTGCTTCATCTAATCTTCGGAATACCTTGAACTACACGTATTTTGCGACTGCATATCTGAACAACGGAACCGAAACTACGTTAGTGATTGCAAAAAGCAGATTAGAGCAAGTGAAAAACCTAACATAACCGCAACTAGAACTTATGGCCGCCGTTATTGGAACTAGACTAGCTTTTCATGTAAAATCGACCTTTGAATGTAAAAACGTGGTTTTTTGGTCGGATAGTTGTATATTATTGCACTGGTTAAAATCATCGAAACCGTTTAAACGATTTATTGTGAATCGAGTGCGAGAAATAACAAAATCTACAAAATCAACATTAATGGAGATATTGCCCGAAAGAATGCAACCCAACCGATCTCTTAACACGAGGAATTGACGTCGATCAATACATCGATAGTGTCATTAAAAAAAGACCGAGTTAGTTATAAAGGTATTGACAATTACAGAAGAAAACGAAGACGAGGAATTTCTAAACAATGAAGTTCATACTGATCACTATGGTATCAGTAACGTTATAGACAATTCGAAATATGGAACTTTCAGGAAAGTGATTCGAGTAACTGCTTACGTTCAGTGGTTCATATCCAACTACCAATATACCGATAAACCAAACATCTGAGATAAAACACAAGGAAATATCCTAGCATTAGACAAGTAGGACTCTTCATAGATGACAGTGGTTTTGTGAGATGCAATGGAAGGATTCACACCGCAACGATTTCAGAGAATACCAAATTTCCGTATTTATTACCTGCGAATCATTTACTTACCAAACTGATAGTGACAGACGCACACGAGCGTTCACTTCATTTTGGACTCAGTGCTACGCTTACTTACGTACTACAATCGTATTGGGTACCGATACTTAAACAATTTGTTAAGGAGTAATTGATCAAGTTTTCGCTCCTGTTAATCATTGTTATGTTACTAGTACCTAAGTGTGACGTGTTGACATTAGAGTCCGAATAGATATACATACATTCTATTTGCTTTTGTTATTGTTAGCTATATAGTTGCCCGATGTATCCACTTAACGATATTGGTGTCAAATGACCAGGATGAATTTGAAGCTGAAATCGATACTAGCAGGACATAGAAGCGCCGTTTTCAGAATATTCCAGAAATTAGACGAAAATGGGGAGAGCGGAACAGAACTTGTTGATTCCGATGAACTTTCGAAACAGAAATCGCTGACTCTGATGAGAATTTATTTAATTTAGAAACAAAAATACGTTAAATAGCAAAATGTATCTAAGTACAAACATCAACGCTAAACACAAATGCCACAAGTTCACAACATCACACAAAAGTACATGAATGCATTATTTTACATACCTTCATATAAGAGCTGACGTTATTTTTTACGAGAAAATTGAAACATATATACGTGGTTTAGAATCCGTTGGTCAGACAGAGAATACATATGGCCCATTATTGGTCCCTGTCATATTGAAAAAGTTACCGGGGGACGTACGCATAAATCTAACAAGACACCATGAATCAAATAGTTGGCCATTAAATGAACTACTACAATACTATCTCACGAACTCTACATAATGGAGGAAGGCAATTCCTCTGCATGATCATACGGAAACGTATACCGCTACAGCAGCATTTCACACCAATGCAAAGGTACGTACAAAATAAATCAACAGACAAATAAACGTAAAACCATGTGTACTTTTGTAACGAATCACATGTCCCCGTTAACTGCACTAAGATAATTGATCACACAGCAATTATTTCTATTGTTAAACGGGATAGTTTATGTTTTAACTGTCTTTGACCTCCCAATATAGATGATTGCAAATCACACCAAAGTTGCAGGAAATGTAAAATATGACACCATACTAGTTTATGCAAAGACGCGGTTGAAAAAGATGAAAAACAGAGTAACACTTATGTAAATATTAACACAATTCAGGAAACACAACACAAAGCGAAGAAAACGGGCACAGTTCTTCACTCACAGACACAGAATAAAAACTGCCGTAGGGCAAGTAAGTTCGGGCATTCAATGTACTAACACAAACACATTATTTGACAAGGGCGCACAGATGTCCTTCATCACAGAAAAATTAGCTACAGAGCTTGATTTGACAATTACCAGACAGGAGACCATAAACTTGTCAGGATTTTGTGACACAAGTGAGGGCAAAACAGTTCGACATCAAAATAATGGTACCATTTACTTACTTACAGACAACGGAAAATTACCTATCAACGTTTTGATTGTACCAGAAATAGCTGTACCAATGAAAACTTATGTACATAATATTACAAATTGAAAGTATTTGTTTGGCTTGAAATTAGCCCATGCGCTCTCACATGACCCAATGGTTGAAGTTTCTCTATTGAATTCTATCTAAATCGATTATTACTGGTCAATTGTCGATGATAGAATAGTATGAGGAGCAGGACCTACTACCGTCAAGTCGAAAATCCGTAACCTTCTGTCCGGCACAATCAATTGAATACCTGCAAATCCAGATCACACACTTACGTCAATGATGAACATATTAGTAGGTAACAAATTTGAAGAGCATATATTGGAGAAATTTTGAGAAGTTGAAGCTGCTAGTATAAATAATACTGACAACAAATCTGAAAACAGACCATTCCAAGATGTATATGAATCAAATAGTAGAGGTTACCATATGGAAACAGAAAGATATATTGCTAAGTTACCTTGTAAGGAGGAACACCACACCTTACTAGACAACAGAGGTGTTGCACAACGGAGAACAGATAATGTCAATAAGCGTCTTAGTCGTGAACTTACATTTTTATAGAACAACGGAAAAATTATAAATGAACAAGAAAAACGTGGATTTATCGAGAGAGTTGATGAACGATCAACCAAAACAAATGTTCATTCCATACCGCACCATCATACTGTAAAAGTCGTCAACCACGCCCATAAGAATTGTATTTGACTGCAGCTACAAACCTTCACCTGTTAGTCTAAGATTAAATGATTGTTTGATGGATCTTTGGCCAAACTTTAATGATTTAACCGGAATTTTTCTCCGATTTAGAATGCACAAATACGCCGTGTCGTCAGATATACAAAAAAGCCTTTCTTAATATGGGTTGGATGAAGAGGATCGTGATGTTACCAGATTCTTTTAACCTAGTAACCCGGATGACCCAAATAGTCAACTAACCGCAAACAGATTCAAGTCAGTATAATTTGGAGCAACTTTCTCTCCGTTTATCCTAAATGCTGTTATACGTTAACATTTGACTGCAATTCCACAGACTTGACAACAATTTTAAAGAAAGACTTTTATGTCGACAATAATATTTCGAGCTTTGATCAACAAAGAGCTTTGTTAGACTTCTTTCATGCATCACGTTGAGTATTTGTAAATGATTTGTATGATGCGGGAGCATAAGAAATTGAACATTTATCAAAATCATCATATGGAACCGAGAAGCTTAATTCTTATGGAACAATTTTGTTCGGCGGATGGTGGGAGAGGTTGAGATGAATAACGAAAAACTGCATTTAAAAAGTATAAGGACGAGCACTTATGGACAATAAAACACTCAACACGATAATTACTGAAGTAGAAAGTTTACTCAGTGATCGCCCATTAACATACGTTTCATCGGATCAAACGGACGACGAACCCCTTAGTCCGTCACATTTATTACATTGAAAACGGACCAGGACGCTACCGTATAACGGACTTGAAGACTGTAGTTTACAACCAGGAACCAAAGACACTACGCATGAATCAGTAACTGGCTAGACAATCGAAGTTTCTTTAATTAAAACTCGTAAAAAATACATAAAAAGATGGAAGCAGGAATACATAAATTCGCTTAGGGAACATTACCGATACACAGATCGAAACACATAGAACATTAAAGTCGGAAATGTAGTTCAGATTCAGGACTATGTATCAAGAGTAAATTAGATCATTGACAAATTATTTTACGGCAAAGATGGACTTACACGATCAGTCATAATCGAACAAAACTGGTTTGATATCTAGACCAATTATCAAACTTTATCTGTAAGAACTGAATTCTTTGGAACTTGAAAATAGAGCAGCTCAAAGTGAGGCAAAGACGAAAATAAAAACTTGGACTAACATGTGTTAAATGTAAATTGTGAAAAGTAAAATGATAATGTGTGATTAGCATATGGACATTAAAATGAATATAAAAAGTGGGCTGCTAAATATTTTACATATAAACTTTCAAGTTTTAATTTATTTTATTAGAACTTTAATAATTAAAGTTGTGATCACTTTCATTTATTGTAAAGTAATACATGTGCGGCCCAAGCATGTTGGGAGCAAAATCACAAACGTAACGTTCTCGCTGCCGCTATTCATTGTAATGTCACCTAAGTGTGACATGTTGACATTAGAGCTTGAATAGAGAGATTTGTTATTGTTAGCCATATAGTTGCCCGATTTATCCACTAAACGATAGCCTAGACCCGTACGAGTTTGTCAGCTGTAGGTTAAAAGGGTAGTAACCCGGTTTAACACGAAGTCGAAATAAACTATTACTGGTTGGCCAAACGAAGAGATTTTCCACACGAGCCATTATATCAGAGGGAGAGGTATCCATTGCCTCTAACATGACCCAAATCATTAATGCCCTAGACTCGTACGACTTAGCCAGGAAAGGATAAGGTTGGTACCTTTATATATCTCAAAGTCGACATGAACTATTGCCAGCTGGCCAAACCAAGACATTTTCCACATGGGTCATGACACCAGAGGTAGATGTAGTAGTTGTGTAATGGCCCATATAGTACTTATGCCCTAGACCTGTACGAGTTTGTCAGTAGAGGGTAAAAAGGGGGATGTGATACTCCGATTCATCACGAAGTCGAAACAAACTATTGCCGGATGGTCAAACTAAGAAATTCTCCACGTGGGTCATTATATCAGAGGAAGAAGTAGGCATTGCCTCTAAAATTACCCATATTACTTATTCCCTAGACCCGTACGACTTAGTCAGCAAAGAGAAAGGTAGGTACCTTTATATATCTCAAAGTCGAATTGAACTATTGACGACTTGTCAAACTAAAAGATTCTCCTCATGGACCACGATACAGAGGTTAAGGTAATAATTGCCTTTAAAATGGCCAGCAAGTAAAAGTATGTTTGAATATTTTGATATACAAGAGTACTTCTCTTACTCTTTTCCTACCAATACGTACGGATCTATGATATACGATATATGGGCCTTTTTAGAGAAAACAACTACGATAATCTTTTTAATAGTCCACAAGGAGAATCTCTTATTTTGGTCTTTGTGATATACAAGAGTCCTACTTTCCCTTTGCTGTCCAACAGGTACGAGTCTAGGACATAAAAACCATGCGTAATTTTCGAGGCAATATTATTCTCTACATCTGATATAATGGACAACGCCATCAGGGATAGTGCTATGGCCCATCTTAAAGGCAATGACTACCTCTACCTCTGCTAAAATGGTCCACGTTTAGAATATCTTAGTCAGTCAGCTGACAATAATATTTCATTTCGACTTCGTTGTACACCGGGATACCATATCCCCCTTTAAACCGTCTGCTATCAAATTTGTACGGATCTAGGGTATAAGTGTCATGGGCCATTTTAGAGGCAATGCCCACCTCTACCACTGGTATAATGGCCCACATGGAGAATCCCTTAGTTTGGCCAGCCGGTAATAGTTTATTTCGACTTCGTTGTAAACAGAGGTACCACCTCCCCCTTTTAACCCCATTGCTAACAAAATCGTACGGGTCTAGGGCATAAGTGCTATATGCCATTTTAAAGGCTGGGTCCACTTCTATCTCTAGTATAATGGTCCACGTGGAGAATCTCTTAGTTTGGCCAGCCGGCAACAGTTCATTTCGACTTTGTGATATTCGAGGGTACCCCTTTACCCTTTGCTGACTAATTCGTACGGATCTAGGGCATAAGTGTTATGGGCCATTTTAGAGGCAATGCCAACCTCTACCACTGGTATTATGGCCCACGTGGAGAATCCCTTAGTGTGGCCAGCCGGCAATAGTTTATTTCGACTTCGTTGTAAACATAGGTATCACCTCCCCCTTTTAACCCCTTGCTGACAAAATCGGACGGGTCGAGGGCATAAGTGCTATAGGCCATTTTAAAGGCTAGGTCCACCTCTCTCTCTGGTATAAAGGTCCACGTGGAGAATCTCTCAGTTTGGCTAGCCGCCAATAGTTTATTTCGACTTCGCTGTAAACAGAGGTACCACCTCCCCCTTTTAACCCCTTGCTGACAAAATCGTACGGGTCTAGGGTATAAGTGCTTTTGACAATTTTAAAGGCAATAAGTACCTCTTCCTCTGGTATCATTACCCACGAAGAGAATCTCTTCGTTTGGCCAGCCGGCAATAGTTCATTTTCGAATTTGAGATATACCAGGGTACCCCCCTTATCCTTTCCTGACTAACTCGTATGGGTCTAGGGATAAGTGCTATAGGTCATTATAGAGGCAATACACACCTCTAACTTTGGTATAATGGTCGATGTGGAGAATCTCTTAGTTTGGCCAGCCGGCAATAGTTCAGTTCGAATTCGTTGTATACAGGGACACCATATCCCCCCCTTTAACCCTCTACTGACAAACTCGTACGGGTCTAGGGTATAAATGCTATGGGCCATTTTAAAGGCAATAAGTACATCTTCCTCTGGTTCCATTGCCCGTGTGGAGAATCTCTTCGTTTGGCCAGCCGGCAATAGTTTATTTTAGAATTTGTGATATACCAGGGTACCCCCCATTATCCTTTTCTAACTAACTCGTACGGGTCTAGGGCATAAGTGCTATGGGCCATTTTAGAGGCAATACCAACCTCTAACTCTGGTATAATGGTCGGTGTGGAGAATCTCTTAGTTTGGCCAGCCGGCAATAGTTCAGTTCGAATTCGTTGTATCTTGGATTCCATATCCCCCCTTTGAACCCTCTACTGACAAACTCGTACGGGTCTAGGGTATAAGTGTTATAGGCCATTTTAAAGGCAATAAGTACCTCTTCCTCTGGTATCATTGCCCACGTGGAGAATCTCTTCGTTTGGCCAGCCGGCAATAGTTTATTTTAGAATTTGTGATATACCAGGGTACCCCCCATTATCCTTTTCTGACTAACTCGTACGGGTCTAGGGCATAAGTGCTATGGGCCATTTTAGAGGCAATACCAACCTCTACCTCTGGTATAATGGTCGGTGTGGAGAATCTCTTAGTTTGGCCAGCCGGCAATAGTTCAGTTCGAATTCGTTGTATCTTGGATTCCATATCCCCCCTTTGAACCCTCTACTGACAAACTCGTACGGGTCTAGGGTATAAGTGCTATAGGCCATTTTAAAGGCAATAAGTACCTCTTCCTCTGGTATCATTGCCCACGTGGAGAATCTCTTAGTTTGGCCAACCGGCAATAGTTTATTTTAGAATTTGTGATATACCAGGGTACCCCCCATTATCCTTTTCTGACTAACTCGTACGGGTCTAGGGCATAAGTGCTATGAGCCATTTTAGAGGCAATACCAACCTCTACCTCTGGTATAATGGTCGGTGTGGAGAATCTCTTAGTTTGGCCAGCCGGCAATAGTTCAGTTCGAATTCGTTGTATCTTGGATTCCATATCCCCCCTTTGAACCCTCTACTGACAAACTCGTACGGGTCTAGGGTATAAGTCATTTTAAAGGCAATAAGTACCTCTTCCTCTGGTATCATTGCCCACGTGGAAAATCTCTTCGTTTGGCCAGCCGGCAATAGTTTATTTTCGAATTTGTGATATACCAGGGTACCCCCCATTATCCTTTTCTGACTAACTCGTACGGGTCTAGGGCATAAATGCTATTGGCCATTTTAGAGGCAATACCAACCTCTACCTCTGGTATAATGGTCGGTGTGGAGAATCTCTTAGTTTGGCCAGCCGGCAATAGTTCAGTTCGAATTCGTTGTATCTTGGATTCCATATCCCCCTTTGAACCCTCTACTGACAAACTCGTACGGGTCTAGGGTATAAGTGCTATGGGCCATTTTAAAGGCAATAAGTACCTCTTCCTCTGGTATCATTGCCCACGTGGAGAATCTCTTCGTTTGGCCAGCCGGCAATAGTTTATTTTAGAATTTGTGATATACCAGTGTACCCCCCATTATCCTTTTCTAACTAACTCGTACGGGTCTAGAGCATAAGTGCTATGGGCCATTTTAGAGGCAATACCAACCTCTACCTCTGGTATAATGGTCGGTGTGGAGAATCTCTTAGTTTGGCCAGCCGGCAATAGTTCAGTTCGAATTCGTTGTATCTTGGATTCCCTTTCCCCCTTTGAACCCTCTACTGACAAACTCGTACGGGTCTAGGGTATAAGTGCTATGGGCCATTTTAAAGGCAATAAGTACCTCTTCCTCTGGTATCATTGCCCACGTGGAGAATCTCTTCGTTTGGCCAGCCGGCAATAGTTCATTTTCGAATTTGTGATATACCAGGGTACCCCCTTATCCTTTTCTGACTAACTCGTACGGGTCTAGGGCATAAGTGCTATGAGCCATTTTAGAGGCAATACCAACCTCTACCTCTGGTATAATGGTCGGTGTGGAGAAACTCTTAGTTTGGCCAGCCGGCAATAGTTCAGTTCGAATTCGTTGTATCTTGGATTCCATATCCCCCCTTTAAACCCTCTACTGACAAACTCGTACGGGTCTAGGGTATAAGTGCTATGGGCCATTTTAAAGGCAATAAGTACCTCTTCCTCTGGTATCATTGCCCACGTGGAGAATCTCTTTGTTTGGCCAGCCAGCCGGCAATAGTTCATTTTCGAATTTGTGATATACCAGGGTACCCCCCTTATCCTTTTCTGACTAACTCGTACGGGTCTAGGGCATAAGTGCTATGGGCCATTTTAGAGGCAATACCAACCTCTACCTCTGGTATAATGGTCGGTGTGGAGAATCTCTTAGTTTGGCCAGCCGGCAATAGTTCAGTTCGAATTCGTTGTATCTTGGATTCCATATCCCCCCTTTGAACCCTCTACTGACAAACTCGTACGGGTCTAGGGTATAAGTGCTATGGGCCATTTTAAAGGCAATAAGTACTTCTTCCGCTGGTATCATTGCCCACGTGGAGAATCTCTTCGTTTGGCCAGCCGGCAATAGTTCATTTTCGAATTTGTGATATACCAGGGTACCCCCCCCTTATCCTTTTCTGACTAACTCGTACGGGTCTAGGGCATAAGTGCTATGGGCCATTTTAGAGGCAATACCAACCTCTACCTCTGGTATAATGGTCGGTGTGGAGAATCTCTTAGTTTGGCCAGCCGGCAATAGTTCAGTTCGAATTCGTTGTATCTTGGATTCCATATCCCCCCTTTGAACCCTCTACTGACAAACTCGTACGGGTCTAGGGTATAAGTGCTTTGGGCAATTTTAAAGGCAATAAGTACCTCTTCCTCTGGTATCATTGCCCACGTGGAGAATCTCTTCGTTTGGCCAGCCAGCCGGCAATAGTTCATTTTCGAATTTGTGATATACCAGGGTACCCCCCCTTATCCTTTTCTGACTAACTCGTACGGGTCTAGGGCATAAGTGCTATGGGCCATTTTAGAGGCAATACCAACCTCTACCTCTGGTATAATGGTCGGTGTGGAGAATCTCTTAGTTTGGCCAGCCGGCAATAGTTCAGTTCGAATTCGTTGTATCTTGGATTCCATATCCCCCCTTTGAACCCTCTACTGACAAACTCGTACGGGTCTAGGGTATAAGTGCTATGGACCATTTTTTAAGGCAAAAAAAGTACCTCTTCCTCTGGTATCATTGCTCACGTGGAGAATCTCTTCGTTTGGCCAGCCGGCAATAGTTCATTTTCGAATTTGTGATATACCAGGGTACCCCCCCCCCCCTTATTCTTTTCTGACTAACTCGTACGGGTCTAGGGCATAAGTGCTATGGGCCATTTTAGAGGCGCCATTTTAGAGGCAATACCAACCTCTACCTCTTGTATAATGGTCGGTGTGGAGAATCTCTTAGTTTGGCCAGCCGGCAATAGTTCAGTTCGAATTCGTTGTATCTTGGATTCCATATCCCCCCTTTGAACCCTCTACTGACAAACTCGTACGGGTCTAGGGTATAAGTGCTATGGGCCATTTTAAAGGCAAT
This sequence comes from Mytilus edulis, assembly GCF_963676685.1. Taxonomy (NCBI): domain Eukaryota; kingdom Metazoa; phylum Mollusca; class Bivalvia; order Mytilida; family Mytilidae; genus Mytilus; species Mytilus edulis. The sequence continues at coordinate 30,568,527 of NC_092348.1, read as the reverse complement.
AAGTACCTCTTCCTCTGGTATCATTGCCCACATTGAGAATCTCTTCGTTTGGCCAGCCGGCAATAGTTCATTTTCGAATTTGTGATATACCAGGGTACCCCCCCCCCCTTATCCTTTTCTGACTATCTCGTACGGGTCTAGGGCATAAGTGCTATTGGCCATTTTAGAGGCAATACACACTTCTACCTCTGGTATGATGGTCGATGTGGAGAATCTCTTAGTTTGGCCAGCCGGCAATAGTTCAGTAAGAATTCGTTGTAAACCGGATACCATATCCCCCCTTTGAACCCTCTACTGACAAACTCGTACGGGTCTAGGGTACAAGTGCTAGTGGCCATTTTAAAGGCAATAAGTACCTTTTCGTCTGGTACCATTGCCCACGTGGAGAATCTTTTCGTTTTGCCAGGCGGCAATAGTTCATTTAAGAATTTGTGATATACCAGGGTACCCCTTATCCTCTCCTGACTAACTCGTACGGGTCTAGGGCATAAGTGCTATGGGCCATGTTAGAGGCAATACCAACCTCTACCACTGGTATGATGGTCAATGTGGAGAATCTCTTAGGTTTGCCAGCCGGCAATAGTTCAGAAAGATTCGTTGTAAACCGGATACCATATCTCCCTTTGAACCCTCTACTGACAAACTCGTACGGGTCTAGGGTACAAGTGCTATAGGCCATTTTAAAGGCAATAAGTACCTCTTCGTCTGGTACCATTGCCCGTGTGGAGAATCTCTTCGTTTGGCCAGCCGGCAATAGTTCATTTTAGAATTTGTGATATACCAGGGTACCCCTTATCCTCTCCTGACTAACTCGTACGGGTCTAGGGCATAAGTGCTATGGGCCATGTTAGAGGCAATACCAACCTCTACCTCTGGTATGATGGTCAATGTGGAGAATCTCTTAGTTTGGCCAGCCGGCAATAGTTCAGTAAGAATTCGTTGTAAACCGGATACCATATCCACCCTTTGAACCCTCTACTGACAAACTCGTACGGGTCTAGGGTATAAGTGCTATAGGCCATTTTAAAGGCAATAAGTACCTCTTCCTCTGGTATCATTGCCCACGTGGAGAATCTCTTCGTTTGGCCAGCCAGCCGGCAATAGTTCATTTTCGAATTTGTGATATACCAGGGTACCCCCCCTTATCCTTTTCTGACTAACTCGTACGGGTCTAGGGCATAAGTGCTATGGGCCATTTTAGAGGCAATACCAACCTCTACCTCTGGTATAATGGTCGGTGTGGAGAATCTCTTAGTTTGGCCAGCCGGCAATAGTTCAGTTCGAATTCGTTGTATCTTGGATTCCATATCCCCCCTTTGAACCCTCTACTGACAAACTCGTACGGGTCTAGGGTATAAGTGCTATGGACCATTTTAAAGGCAAAAAGTATCTCTTCCTCTGGTATCATTGCTCACGTGGAGAATCTCTTCGTTTGGCCAGCCGCCAATAGTTCATTTTCGAATTTGTGATATACCAGGGTATCCCCCCCCCCCTTATTCTTTTCTGACTAACTCGTACGGGTCTAGGGCATAAGTGCTATGGGCCATTTTAGAGGCGCCATTTTAGAGGCAATACCAACCTCTACCTCTTGTATAATGGTCGGTGTGGAGAATCTCTTAGTTTGGCCAGCCGGCAATAGTTCAGTTCGAATTCGTTGTATCTTGGATTCCATATCCCCCCTTTGAACCCTCTACTGACAAACTCGTACGGGTCTAGGGTATAAGTGCTATGAGCCATTTTAAAGGCAATAAGTACCTCTTCCTCTGGTATCATTGCCCACATTGAGAATCTCTTCGTTTGGCCAGCCGGCAATAGTTCATTTTCGAATTTGTGATATACCAGGGTACCCCCCCCCTTAATCCTTTTCTGACTAACTCGTACGGGTCTAGGGCATAAGTGCTATGGACCATTTTAGAGGCAATACCAACCTCTACCTCTGGTATAATGGTCGGTGTGGAGAATCTCTTAGTTTGGCCAGCCGGCAATAGTTCAGTTCGAATTCGTTGTATCTTGGATTCCATATCCCCCCCTTTGAACCCTCTACTGACAAACTCGTACGGGCCTAGGGTAAAAGTGATATGGGCCATTTTAAAGGCAATAAGTACCTCTTCCTCTGGTATCATTGCCCACGTGGAGAATCTCTTCGTTTGGCCAGCCGGCAATAGTTCATTTTCGAATTTGTGATATACCAGGGTACCCCCTTATCCTTTTCTTACTATCTCGTACGGGTCTAGGGCATAAGTGCTATTGGCCATTTTAGAGGCAATACACACCTCTACCCCTGGTATGATGGTCGATGTGGAGAATCTCTTAGTTTGGCCAGCCGGCAATAGTTCAGTAAGAATTCGTTGTAAACCGGATACCATATCCCCCCTTTGAACCCTCTACTGACAAACTCGTACGGGTCTAGGGTACAAGTGCTAGTGGACATTTTAAAGGCAATAAGTACCTCTTCGTCTGGTACCATTGCCCACGTGGAGAATCTTTTCGTTTTGCCAGGCGGCAATAGTTCATTTAAGAATTTGTGATATACCAGGGTACCCCTTATCCTCTCCTGACTTATTCGTACGGGTCTAGGGCATAAGTGCTATGGGCCATGTTAGAGGCAATACCAACCTCTACCACTGGTATGATGGTCAATGTGGAGAATCTCTTAGGTTTGCCAGCCGGCAATAGTTCAGTAAGAATTCGTTGTAAACCGGATACCATATCCCCCTTTGAACCCTCTACTGACAAACTCGTACGGGTCTAGGGTACAAGTGCTATAGGCCATTTTAAAGGCAATAAGTACCTCTTCGTCTGGTACCATTGCCCGTGTGGAGAATCTCTTCGTTTGGCCAGCCGGCAATAGTTCATTTTAGAATTTGTGATATACCAGGGTACCCCTTATCCTCTCCTGACTAACTCGTACGGGTCTAGGGCATAAGTGCTATGGGCCATGTTAGAGGCAATGCCAACCTCTACCTCTGGTATGATGGTCAATGTGGAGAATCTCTTAGTTTGGCCAGCCGGCAATAGTTCAGTAAGAATTCGTTGTAAACCGGATACCATATCCCCCCTTTGAACCCTCTACTGACAAACTCGTACGGGTCTAGGGTATCAGTGCTATGGGCCATTTTAAAGGCAATAAGTACCTCTTCGTCTGATACCATTGCCCACGTGGAGAATCTCTTCGTTTGGCCAGCCGGCAATAGTTCATTTCCGAATTTGTGATATACCAGGGTACCCCCTTATTCTCTCCTGACTAACTCGTACGGGTCTAGGGCATAAGTGCTATGGGCCATAGTAGAGGCAATAATATGAATTGTTAATAATGACTCAGATTGGTCTCCATAATTTTGAAGAATCATATGTCATTGAAATAGTAATTGACAGTTGTTATTTTTCTGTTATTTTTATTTCTGCAATTAACTATGTTTCTATTTTTCTGATATGTTTAAATAGAAAATACTGTCGTAATATTGTATGTTTTAGTTTCATGATTGGACTATATTTGTAGACAACGAACAAATGACCATCAATTCTATGTCATTCCTAAATTTCTATATTTAATCAATATTTTTAATTTATTGTAGCTTACATTGATTTAATTATCACAAAATTTTAATAAGAACTGTTCTTTACTTTATTTGTTTGTTGTAATGTCCCGTTTAATTTCTATATTTAATTATATTTTTTTAAAACTTGTTATTGCTTTAGTTTACATTATTTCACTAATCACAGAATGTTAAAAGACCGTTTCTTTGTTTTATATTTATGGAGGCATTTACATTGTTTTTATTACATTTACAATGTTGTTTAAAGACGCAGACCTTGAAGAAGACCCAAAGTTGATTCAATAAACGCGGACCTCGAAGAAGACACTCATTGACATGCCTATTTGAAGTAATATCAAATATAAATAGGAACGTTATTTAATAATAATTATCGTTCATAGTTTCTAAAAACACTTCTTCGAACGCAAGTCATCTCATGAATATTATTGACGGCTCATGAATATTATTGAAGGCTGGCCTCATGAATATTAACGCCGGCTGCTATCGACGGCTAGATCCACACTAGTACAAGACTTGTATATCATTTCATTCTGACATATGAATTAAGTTTCCCGTCTTTAACCGAAAATTGTGTATTTCTTAGTAAATTAACTTATTTGAATTCAAATAAATAATAGCACCAAATATAATTAAATAATTCCACGGCGACCAATTTTTATTTGTCACCAACTTGAATATGTATTTTTAATGTGTGTATTAAATGCTACCACTGATCCGAATAGACAGTCACACCTGGCAAGGTGTGCCCTAGAGGCGTGGTTAAATACCGAAGTGCAAATAACAATTTACCTTTCAACAAGCCATCTACGAGTATTGCCACAGAACCGTGAATATGTTCCAGACCATATGAGTATTTGGACCGTACGCGTACGGTCCGGACCGTATACGTATACTCGTACGGTCCGACCATACGCGTACGGTCGGACCGTATGAGTATACGCGTATGGTCCAGTACGAGCTGACCATACATGTTATTGGATCATATGGGTTAAATTTAAACAAGCATTTATCACAATCTTTATTTTTAGATTTACAAATTGTTATTATTACAATTACTAGTAGATGGATAAAATGAACAAACGAACAATTGAAATTAAATATTTGTTTAATTGAATATCTGAATCCTATTTTGGTACTCTCGCCCAAGGTGACACTTGCTACCACAAGTAACGTTATATTTTTTACGATTACATGTTTGCAGTTCATGCATGTTCCTTTGCATTTGCATTTTTTTGTAAAGTTGCTGAATATAATAAAATAATTGCCCTCCCACAATATTATGTTTACTTACGATATCTTCGATTTCAGTAATCATAATTTAAATAATGTATTACTGACCAACATGCTAAATACAAGAGATTAACAGATTCAATTAGCGTGAATTTTGAAAATAGTTAAAATATAAAGTTTTTATTTCAACCAATGTTCAATTACCATTGAATTTTTTTTATATTAATTTGAGAGTTAAGTTATGTTGATCTGTTATTTGCATTTGTATCTAATTAACTTGTAATGACCAACTTCCTAATAATAATCAGACCGTACGCGTACGGTCCGACCGTATGAGTATTTTGAAAAAGTACGCATACGGTCCAGACCGTACGCGTACGGTCCAAATACTCATACGGTCTGGAACAAATACACACATCGTATAAACCTAGCCATAGCAGAGATAGTAAAAGGTCAATAATAGTACACCAACATATTGTCTTTACAGATTATTGTACTTTAATTTGTTCACCTTATCAGTCCGAAAATGCATTTATTAAAAATAAATTTATAACTTTTTGTGTTGTCTACAAAAATAATTCGAATATATACGTTTAACATAGATAATTTATCTCACGAATGAGTACAATTGAACGTCTGTGCGTTTTATCTTCTTATTATCGGATGGTTATTAGATAAAGCATAAGTCATCGGCGCGCTTACGATTACGTTAAAATATGATTAAAAACCAAGACTTTTAATGATTGTATTTTAAATCCCGGCATGCAAAAATCAGGAGAAAACGTCACGACCTACAGGAAGTAGTTGATATTTTTTCATTGATTATTGAATTTCTCCTTTATTACTGCACATATAGCGATAAAACTTTGTGAATATATATATTATGTCATAATGAACATATTTAAACCATAAGTAAAAAATCGTGAATTTTCCCTTTAATTTTTATTTATAGCACAAGTTTTACAAGGCAAGATTATTCACCCTGTTCGCCCTACAAATCAAATGGTTGCCTCCTTACACCTACACGAGCTAAAACATATACATATGAACATTTGATATCATTTATTTTGTGTGACAACTCTTCACCAATGACCTGAGTGAAAGGTTGACATGGGCAGATCCAGAAATTTCCATTTTTTTAATTTTTGTTTTTTTTTTTTTTTTTTTTTGGGGGGGGGGGGGGGGCAGAGGGGGATGCTTGCTCCAGTCATGCTTCAGTGATTCCCTATATAATCAACAAAATATTTCACACCAAAAAGGGGGGCGGGGCTTTCTCCTTAATAAGAAATCTCTGTTTTCAGGCATAGGCTCATATAAATTTGCCTTTTGAAGAACTGAAATAAATATGAAACGGCTAATGAGTTTTCAGATGCTTTACATTAAAATACATCATGTACATACATGTGACATACACAATTATATATAAATGTAGAATCAAATCTTGATAAATGTATGTAGTTGAAATTGTTAGCTTTAAATATTAAAAAAATGAACTCCCAAAGTTTAAACACAATTAAGAATGACCATGTACATGATGTACATGTAGTCTGTAATGTATGCCATTGCCATGAAGCTAGATCATTGTAGGTAAACTGTCATCTATTCCCTTAAATCTTTGTCCCCAGTCACCCCAAGTTTGATTTAAATTAGGGAGCTTCCATTTGATTTTTATGGGGGGGCTAGGATGAAATTTGAAAAAAATAGGCAGAACAGGAGTTTTGAGAAGAAAAAAAAGGCAGGATGAGACACTAGCAAAAAAAAAAGTAAGGACGACAATTTTGGTAAAAAAAGTCAGGATAAACTAAAAAAAGAAAGGCAGGAACGAACAGAGTGAAAAATAAAAAGGCAGGACAGAGATTACAGCTAAAAAAAAAATGCAGGATAAAATTTTTCATCCTAGCCCCCCCCCCCCCCCCATAAAAATCAAATGGTAGCTCCCTTAGTCAAGTATATATCTACTCTATTAGGTCTCTAGTTTGGATAGTGTATAACTTGCAAATTAAAATCATACTCCTTCCAAATTTCTTTCTTTAAAATATTATGGATGAAATAGCAAGTAAAGAATGAAATTAAATTGGATGAAATGTGTCAATTTTTTTGGTAAAGTAGTATGTCTGAAGTTGTCAAACTTAATGATAGACCCTTCAGGGGCGGATCCAGTCATTTTAAAAAGGGGTTTCCTAACCCAGGACAAAAAGGGGGGGGGGGGTAATTACATGTCCCCATTCAAATGCATTGATAGTCCAAAAAAGGGGGGTCTTTGACACATTCCCCATTCCCATTCTCAATTTTATCATGTAGTCGTCGTAGTCCGAAGACACTTAGTTTTCGCATAATTACTTTTAGTATAAGTTAACAGAAATCTATGAAACTCAAACACAGGGTTTGTGACCAGAGTTTTTGTCCAGAGTTTAGAAATTACATGAATTAGGGGCCAAAAGGGGCCAATATTAAACTTTGTTTGATTTTATAGAAAATTGAATTATTGGGGTTCTTTGATATATATATATTCCAAATCTAACTGTGTATTTAGATTCCTAGTTTTTTGGTCCTGTTTAAATTGGTCTATCTTAAGGTTCAAAGGGTCCAAAATTAAACTTATTTTGATTTTAATAATATTTAAATTCTTGGTGTTCTTTAATCATGTTGATATGCTGAATCTGAATATTTACTTAGATTTTTAGTATGGGCCCAAATTTCAAGTTGGTCCAAATTGGGGTCCAATATTTTACTTTGTTTGATTTCAAAAAAATTCAATATATATATATGGGGTTCTTTGATATGCTGAATCTAACCATTCATTTAGATTTTTGATATTTTGGCCCGTTAACAAATTGGTCCACATTGAGATCTAAAGGGTCCAAAATTGAACTTTATTTGATTTCATCAAATAATGAATTATTTGGGTTCTTTGATCATGTTGATATGCTGCATCTAACCATGTATTAAGATTTTGAATATTGGACCATTTTAGAGGTTAATTGTCAATTTAAAATTTTTAAGTACTTGGACCACATTCATTCAATGTCAGAAACCTATGCTGCATCAACTATTGAATCACAATCCAAATTTACAATTCAGAGTTGTATCCATAAAATTGAGAATGGAAATGGGGAATTTGTCAAAGAGACAACAACCCGACCAAATAAAAAAACAACAGCAGAAGGTCACCAACAGGTCTTCAATGTAGCGAGAAATTCCCGCACCCGGAAGCGTCCTTCAGCTGGCCCCTAAACAAATATATACTAGTTCAGTGATAATGAACGCCATACTAATTTCCAAAGTGTACACAAGAAACTAAAATTAAAATAAAACAAGACTTACAAAGGCCAGAGGCTCCTGACTTGGGACAGGCGCAAAATGCGGCGGGGTTAAACATGTTTGTGAGATCTCAACCTCCCCCTATACCTCTAACCAATGTAGAAAAGTTTGAATTGAATGTTGTGTCCATACTTGCTCCAACTGTTCAGGGTTTAAAGTGTACGTTTGTATCAAGCTGAGCCATGCATAGCATTCTTATTGGTTATTTATATATTAATTTGAAATTTTGATGAGTTAGACACATACAGATTATACTGTAAACAATATTTCAGAGTTTAACGTAGTCAAGCAAAACAAATCATAGAAGAATAGTTGAATCATGTTTTTGTTGTCCAATGAAAAATTAGTACGAACACCAAGAAAAAGTATGGGAATGTTTGTTTTTTAAACTATTGACCAGGGTGAAAGTCTTTGAAAGTCATGACTGACCAAAAGTTTGTGAAATGAAATAGCACAAATATTCCATTCTTATTAAATATTATTGTATATAAAGAAAATACTGATGTTTAATAATAGTTTTTACCCTTTTTATGTTTTATAGGACAAGAAATATAGAAAAATAATGAAAAATATAAACAGTTTCAATAGAAATGAGCGACAAAACAAGATAAACAGAATACAACAAGGCCTAAATGGTAAGACCACTTCTATATACTGTAAATTCAGAAATTATTGCTTGCATTTATTATTTTTCAGGGAATGGACAACTTATTGTGATTACAAAAAAAATCTGCATCAATTATATATACATGATATATATATATGTTTCTGTTATCAAAATATGATTTCTTATTTTTGCGATACTCACCCAGTCACATTAATCGCATTACTAAAAACCTCTGGATAATTTCTGAATTACAGTAATAAACATGATAAAAGTAATTGCCTTTGAATGATGACTCTTATAAAAATAAGAAGATGTGGTATGGTAAATGAGTGACTTATCCACCAGAGTTCAAAGAAGTGGATGCAAGAAATTAAAGGCCAATGATGGGCTGGCCTTCAATAATGAGACAACACTTCCTTTATAGGTCAGCCAATAAAGATCCCAACATGAAAAGATTTAAACAATCCAATTTAGTTCAACATGTTCAAAAACAATAACAATTAATAAAAAAATATCATGTCTGTGAGCACTCAACCTCTTACCTGACCATAATATAGGACAGTGGTTCAAATAACACAGCATATGAACATTCTATAACAACTTTTGCAAGTGGCTAAACTTTAAATATCACTGCAAGGCACTAAACAACGAATATTTAATCTTGGACACAAAGCACTGAAATAAGAGAACTCATATAAAGCATGACAAGTAAGAATATCAAATGAAAGTTTCTCAAATGTTAAAGTCATATGAAATGAGTGAGTGATGAAAAATAAAGTTTGTCCAACTTTTGAACCAATGCATGTATACATCATAAACTTAGTCCTCTGTGCACGATTTTATCATTATTTTCACAAGTATATCATATAAATCGTCAATTTTTTTTTCTCTCTGTTTGTTATGATTTAACAAATAATGCTGCTCATTAAATGCCGTGTTTTGAAGCTGAGTTTTACCGATTGCCACCTTATAGTAAACAAATCACAAAAAGCATGGGTATTGAGCACGTGTTTAACATGTATAATCAGCTATTTGTTTATTTCAATGACAGATCCTTGCATATTGTGGTCACCGGATTTTTACGAGGAGGGTTACGCTCGGGTCACTATGTATATGGAAAATATGTATCGGCGAATTGCTTCCTGGAAGCAAGCAATTAAAAATAAGTAAACTTCTTCTAAATGTGGACAAATTAAAGAATTTTCCTCAGAAAAAAGTATATGTACTTAAGTTGCATAATGAAAACTATCCATTTAGTTATAAAAAACATAATTATTATACATATTTTTTTTTTAATTTGAGGTTTCTTATGACTTTAATTAAAACATGATAAAATAAGCCAATTTATATTGCTGTTTTTTTCTCCATTTATCATGTTTATAACTTCTTTTTTTTATTTTGTGTATTTATAGGTCAGATATCTTGGTTTTTATGATCATCGTCAGGTCCTGCAAGTCTATACTGAAGAGGAAACTTATTTGTTAATACTTTTCTACATAATGTGCTAATTGGATTAATTAATGTGAAATGAACTCAATTGTGTGTTTTTCTGGAAAAAGAAATAGAAAAAATTCTACAAAATTGCTATAAACAAAATGGAGTACTATCAAAGATGCACAAGGACACAATGGTGTAAAATGTAACAACCTACATATTCACTGATGGATTATGGAGAAATTAAGAAAAAAAAATAGTATCTTTGTCATGTTTGTTGTCGAAATAAACACATGCGTTATCCATTCATGTACATAATATTATGTACATGGCTCTCCATCATATCAAATATACAGAGAAGATGTTTGAAGAACAAGTTGCCAAAATTTATTCAACCAATTGAAGGAAGATGTCTTGTGAATGGAATTATTTATGCACTGAACTGTTATGTAGGGGGTAGAATAATTATACACAGCAGCTGAAACAGAAGACAAGTTAATTTGACATGAAAAGTGTTTATTTTATATAATCTTTTGTATCAACATGATCAATAATTCAGTCTAGGAGAAAATATATTTATACTGTTTGTCAATGTTTGTACTGTTATGAAATTTTTATAGAGGAAAAACATTTCCTTAAGGGAAATTTGATGTTCAGAAATTTCCTTAGAGGAAATTTGAAGAACAATGATTTCCTTAGAGGAAATTTCCTCAAAGGAAAATTTGAAGCGGCAAATTTCCTCAAAAGAAAAAGAATTTCCTCAAAGGAAATAATTATGCAGCAAATTCCCTAAGGGAAATCTTTTTCCCTTGAGGAAAACTCTTTTTCCTCTGAGGAAATTGTTGAAAAAAGGGGCATTACTTTTTCAACAGTGGTGCTAGAGCCAAACATATTTAGGACAAATATCAGAGAACCAATACCAATCAAGTTATCAACTTCATTTTGACTTAACTCCAAAAATTAAGGTGACAACTTTTGCACTCAGCGGAATTGCAAACTTGTCCCGGATACTGTTAATATTCTTATACAAGACCTGTTTATTTTCTCTTGCTTATGACCTTAGATATATTATTAATGCTGTATGTTTATGCTTATGACCTTAGATATATTATTGCTGTATGTTAATGCTTATGAAATTAGATATATTATTGCTGCATGTTTATACTTTTGACCTTAGATACATTATTGCTGTATGTTGATTGTCACTTGCTTATGACCTTAGATATATTATTGCTGCATGTTTTTTTTTAAATGCTTATGACCTTAGATACATTATTGCTGTATGTTGATTGTCACTTGCTTATGACCTTAGATATATTATTGCTGCATGTTTATGCTTATGACCTTAGACATGTTAGATATACTATTGCTGTATGTTGATTGTCTTTTGCTTATGACCTTAGACATGTTAGATATACTATTGCTGTATGTTGATTGTCTTTTGCTTATGACCTTAGACATGTTAGATATACTATTGCTGTATGTTGATTGTCGTTTGCTTATGACCTTAGATATACAATGTATAATATTGCTGCATGTTTATGCTTATGACTTTAGATATATTATTGCTGTATGTTTATTGTCACTTGCTTATGACCTTAGATATATTATTCATGTTATTTGTGCAGGTTTATTGACACTTGCTTAAGTTATTTTATTGCTGTTTGTTTAATTTTCTGTTTTTGTTTCACACATTTTACTTGATGGTGTTATCTCAGTGAAAGATGAAATATTAAAACACAAGTGCCTTATTTGTTATACCAATTGTAATGTTTTGTCTTTTTGAAAATGATATTCTCAAACGTACATAACTTAAATTAAGAAGTGTTGAAATTAAGTAAGGATATGGTATGTGATTGCCAATGAGACAACTAAAAACCAGAGATAAAGGTATTTTCAGCCAGTGACTGAACAGCCGTAAACAATGAGCAAGACCTATCAACATTTAAATGTCTGCATGAAAAAAACACAAAAACATTCAAATGGATAAACATAAGACACTGTGTGCAATGGTGTGAAAGCTATATATGCAAAACTATATACTGAAAATTCAGAAATTATTGCTAGCAATTGTAAGTGCGATTTTTCTCAATTTCATCATTTTTTTGTGTGCAAAATTTAGAATAATCCTGTTTAGTTCATAAAAAATTTCAATATGCAAGTGTATATTATTGTGATTATAACCCTGTCACTATTTTCACAATAATAAAAACAGCAATAATTTCTGAATTTATAGTAGTTAAATTTTTGACACATAGTGATTTACTTTCAATTAAGCATGCCTAGACAAAAATCGTAGAACACACAATTATATATTTCTACAATTAAGATTCAAAGAAATACTTGTACCCATAATAACTTAGTCCGTTTTGTGAAATTGCTTCACTCATGCAATTAGAGGATTTTTTTATGTTTTCTTTTTAGTTATATCACTTCCCATGTGAACAATTATTGTTCCCATGGGAAAACATATTGTTCCCAAGGGAAAAATTATTGTTCCCATGGGAAAAATTATTGTTCCCATGGGAAAAAATATTGTTCCCATGGGAAAAAATATTGTTCCCATGGGAAAAGTATTTTCCCATGGGAAGAAAAGGAGTTCCCTTGGGAAGAAAAGTTCCCTTGGGAAATTTAAAGTTTCCCTTGGGAAATTTAGAACTTCCCATGGGAACAAACAATTTACTTATGTTCCCATGGGAACTTTAAAGTTCCTATGGGAACTCTAAACTTCCCATGGGAAAAGTAATTTTTCCCATGGGAACTTTCAATGTTCCCATGGGAAATTCTAATATTCCCATGGGAATTATCAAATTTCCCATGGGAAATGTACTTTTAATCAGCTGCAGTGACAAGAGTGACAACAGTGACAAGTTGGGACATATGGCATTTTTTTAATTTTTCAATAATCTATCACTGGGCAAATTTTTTTTTTGATATCTTGTAAACCAACAAAGTCAGATTTGCCGATACCGGAATGGCAAATTTGTCCCGCACAGTGTTTAAAGATAACTACATTTTCGAAAATTTACCTTAAATGCGTGTTCAATGCGTTTATAGAAAATAACAAAGAAAGTAACCCATGTGGTACAAAATGTCAGTATATAACAATTTAGATAAAATCACTTTCAATAACATAACAATATTCAACGCATTAACGGAACTAAATCTAAAATGATTCAATTGTCATATGTCTGATCGGGTAACTAATTGACGTAGTCATGATTTTATAAAATATACATCTTAATCATATTGTGCAGGGGCCTAGTTTTCGAAAGTATCGTAAGATATGTCATAAGATATAAACAGTCTCCGGGACAAGCTTGCCATTCCGCTGAGTGCAAAAGTTATCACCTTAATTTTTGGAGTTCAGTCAAAAGGATTTTTGGAGTTAAGTCAAAATGAAGTTGATACCTTGGTTGGTATTGGTTCCCTGATATTTGTCCTACAAAATTTTGGCTCAAGCACCACTGTTGAAAACGTTATGCCCCTTTTTTCAACAATTTCCTCAGAGGAAAAGTAGTTTTCCTTAAGGGAAATCAAATTTCCCTAAAGAAAAAAGATTTTCCTCAAGGGAAAAGAATTTCCCTTAGGGAATTTGCTGCATAAATATTTCCTTTGAGGAAATTCTATTTCCTTTGAGGAAATTATATTTCCTTTGAGGAAATTATATTTCCTTTGAGGAAATTCTATTTCCTTTGAGGAAATTTGCGGCTTCAAATTTTCCTTTGAGGAAATACTTTTTCCTGTGAGGAAATTTGCAGCTTCAAATTTTCCTTGGAGGAAATACTTTTTCCTGTGAGGAAATTTTTGACAAACACTTTTCCTTGCGGGAAAATTCAAGACAACAAATTTCCTCTAAGGAAATCATTGTTCTTCAAATTTCCTGTAAGGAAATTTCTGAACATCAAATTTCCCTTAAGGAAATGTTTTCTGCTATTTTTCCTCTATGGAAATTTCATAACAGTATAAACAGTATAAATATATTTTTTCATAGACTGAATTATTGATACAAAAGATAATTAAAACTTTAATACATGGTCAGTATTAAACATACAAAAACAAAAGGCTGACTGTTTAACATGTCGTGAAAAATCACAATAATAAATGCAAGCAATAGTTTCTGAATTTACATGTGCAGTATATAGAAGTGGTCTTACCATTTAGGCCTTGTTGCATTCTAGGTTTTCTTTTGTCGCTCATTTCTATTGTAACTGTTTATATTTTTCATTAATTTTCTATATTTCTTGTCCTAAACATAAAAAGGGTAAAAACTATTATTAAACATCAGCATGATCAGTATGTGTTTTTCTTTATATACAATAATATTTAAAAAGAATTGAATATTTGTGCTATTTCATTTCACAGACTTTTTGCCAGTCATCACTTTCAAAGACTTTCACCATGGTCAATAGTTTAAAAAACAAACATTCCCATACTTTTTCTTCGTGTTCGTACTTACTTTTCATTGGACAACAAAGACATGATTCAACTATTCTTCTATGATTTGTTCGCTTGACTACGTTAAAATCCGAAATATTGTTTACAGTATAATCTGTATGTGTCTCACTCGTCAAAATTTCAAATAAATATATGTTACTTACAGAAGCAATTAAACAAGAGGCTCTCAAGCGCCTGAAGTGCTCACCTGACATTTTTTGCATCAATCTTCCATTTGTGATCATTTTACCCCTATGTTCCATTTTAGCCATGTTACTATAAACATGATAAAGTCACTATGTTTCTTGACGTAAAAGGAAATAAAATACAAACTTTATACTAGTTACTCTGAAACTCATTCAGTCCAAGTTTGGCTGTAATAGACTCCGCAATTTCAAAGGAGAAGATTCTTTAGAGTATTAAGGAAACTAGATGAACAAATTGTGAAAAATTGTCTTTGAATGGCAATTACTCCTTATGGGGTCAATTGACAATTTTGGTTGTATTAATATCATATTTGTAGACCTTACTTTGCTAATTATGTTTGCAGTTTACAGTATATCTTTATCAGAAATAAGATTCAAGATAATAACCAATAAAAATGCTACGAATGGCTAAGCTTGATACAACCGTACAGGTTGAACCCTGAACAGTTGGGACAAGAATGGACACAATATTCAAGCTTGATACAGCTCTGAATTTTTAATTTGATTCAATAGTTGACACATCATAGGTTTCTGACACAGAATGAATGTGGTCCAAGTACTTAAAAAAATTAAATTGACAATAAACCTCTAATATGGTCCAATATTCAAAATCTTAATACATGGTTAGATGCAGCATATCAACATGATCAAAGAACCCCATTTGTTCATTTTTTGATGAAATCAAATAAAGTTCAATTTTGGACCCTTTAGACCTCAATGTGGACCAATTTGATAACGGGCCAAAATATCAAAAATCTAAATAAATGGTTAGCTTCAGACTATCAAAGAACCCCATATATTCATTTTTTGTTGAAATCAAATAAAGTAAAATTTTGGACCCCGATTTGGACCAACTTGAAAACTTGGCCCATAATAAAAAAACCTAAGTAAATGTTCAGAGTAAGCATATTAAAGAACACCAAGAATTTAAATATTGTTAAAATCAAAATAAATTTAATTTTGGACCCTTTGGACCTCAAGGTAGACCAATTTAAACAGGATAAAAAAAATTAAGAAGCTAAATACACAGTTAGATTTAGCATATCAGAGAACCCCAATAATTCAATTTTCTATGAAATCTAACAAAGTTTAATTTTGGACCTATATCGCCCCTAATAGACCACTTTCGACTTCATCCGTCACCGGAAAAACTCGTCAATTATACGCGCCTTTATGACGTCATTTACCAGATAGAGGGGGTCGCCTGTATCCCTGCACTAGTTACGTTCATCAAGCGTCTTAGTGATTGTCATTGTTTAGAATAAACTAGAAATAATGGTTGTTCTGTAGGTACGTAATGACAATTCCCTAATGACAGCAATGCTGATCGTCAATTTTGAGAATTCAATTTGCATACCTGTCAACTGACCCGTATTTTGCGGGTGTGACCCGAGATTTTCACAATTCTGAGCTGTCGGAAACCAGGTTGAAATAGAACAAAAGAATCGAAGCTCTTTGTTAGAGAAGAAGATAAATGCTTACTGTAATGTTTACTATAGTGACAAAAATTTTAAAAGTTAATAGAAACGAACAAAATTACAATTTTCTTCTCAATTAAGAAGTGTTTTATTTTAAAAACACCATTAGCATAAGTTTTCAATTTATTTAGTACATAGTTAAGCAGAACAATTAGATATCAAGTCTACGACATGGGTATCTTTCAAGTTGGATGTAGAAAATGCATAACCTCCGATTTTTTTTTAAATTTACCACGGACGGAAAACATATCAATCTATTAGTTCAGTAATTTCCGTGTCTGCCCTTCAATTATGTGACTCAAGAAAAAATCCAAAAAATGGGTGACAATTGTATCGAAAAGAGAAAATCGAGTGCACCTTTTTATGTTAGGGCGTGTTTGAGTTGAATATTTTGTCTTGATATCGTACAAAGCAAGAATATTTCATTCATCGTCTCGCTTCAGATTCTATCATTTTTGTATATCAAAGCTACAGGTTGACTTTATAACATAAAAAAAATCACAATACTAAAAGATGAAATATATGGGTCATATGAAATGCATATCTAATGAATCACAAAAACAGAGTAGGTGTGTTCGAAAATCTATTTTTTACTGAAAATACTTGACGGCAGTCTTTCAAGTTGGATGATGAAAATGCATATCTTCGAAAACTTATAATTGTTTGTGAGTGAAAACTAGGGTTTATAGTCTTCAACCACTAAAAACATCTAGTCTGCCCTTCCACAAAATATTTAATTAGAATTTTTTTAAATGTTTATGAATTTTCGAAAATTCCACCTGACAACCGATAGTTTTAAGTTGAATCAATGCAGACAAGATCATTAACTGATGCTAATTAGCTAGTTGATACATTTTTCTTTTAAAATACAACTGACATATAAGGATCGTAATGGTGCAATGTGGATAAATTTATCGGTTTCTGAGAGCAAAATTGGCAGCGCGTCATCCCTAAAATGGCTTCCATTTCTACGATTAGGAAAATGAACTGGCGTAATGGGGAGATCATTTTGACGAAGTAGAATCCTGACTGTGAGGGATTTACCCGGGACACCCGCCGGGTCACTGAATAACCCGGGAATTCCGAAAATGACCCGTTTTCACCTGGATTTCTAAGCCTAGAGAATGATTTCATAAGTGATTTTTCTTTGAAATACCGGCAAATTCGTAATTCTTCCATCAACAGAAGTTCAGCCAACTGAGTAGACTGTCAAATTAAGTAACCCATCAAGTGCATGGTTTCACTTGACAGCTTTGGTGTCAAACACACTGTTAATTAACACCAATTACCTTGGCTGTAGGTCGTAAATAAATTTCACTGTTGTCACGTTTTACAAACATTTTTCACCTGAGTTACTTCCCCTTTTTTTCACCATTCAAAATTGTTCCTTATATTTACGCTTTTTGAGGTAAAAAAGATCAAATCTACTACAAATAGAATTTAAATACATATTGAAATATAACTTTTCATTTAATTCATACCTTAATACAATTATAAAAAAAAAGTTAAACATTATTTTTTTCATCTATTTTTTATTTATTTATTTTACTATACTTTAATTACGACAGTTGATATAAACAACCGACCATGCAAGGGCCTGTATAGCCAGTTAAGGTTGTTAAAAACTTCCATTTGATATGAACAGCTGATGAGCAAAGACTGAAATAGCCAGTCACAACTTTCAAAAAATAATAAAAAATAGCCAGTCACCACTTGAGGGTGAAATATTATACATATAGAACAATTTAGAAATGTCAATATTTACATTAACCAAAAGAAGAGGAGAAAGTGTCACAAAGTTATCAAAAGCTTTTCAAAGTGCAATGAAATAATGATTAATAATGAAATAATGATTAATAAAGTGAACATGTTTTGGAAACTTTTATTAAAATTATAAAAAAATGTCCCCTAATTACTGAAATTCAGCTCAAAAAAGTTCCTACGCGTTATGACCTGAGATTTCATTCTTCAATGCAGGTCATGACCTGCATTTTCATCGTCACAGGTTGACAGGTATGAATTTTCCGAATAATATAGTTTTCCAACCACTCGCTCAACCTTGGAATGGAAGTGATGACGCCCCTAAACGCACAAATGGCGTTCACTAAAACCAGAGTTTTTGACGGAAATGCATCGAGCTCGAAAGTTGTCTATTCCTAAACTCTGGACAAAACTCCCAAAATAAATCCCAACCTTCCTTTTTGTGGTCACAAACCTTGTGTTTGAATTTCATAGATTTCTATTAACTTATACTAAAGTAATTATGCGAAACCGAAATGTCTTCGGACGACAACGACTACATGATACCAATATATGATCACAAAAAAACTGCAGTTGTATAAAAACTGCAATGTTTCCTTAAAGTTACCAATCTAGTGGCAGCAACCAAACAATGGGTTGTTACATTTGTCTGAAAATTTATTGTTGATAGAACTTCACCTATAATGAACAATTAACCCGTGTCAGATTTTCTCTAAATGCTTTAATTTAGGTATTGAGATAAAAGCTAAAACTACCTTTACTCCTATGTTTTTATTTAGCCATGATCACAATGTTTTTTGACAAAACAGAAAGCAAAACAAAAACTTGGTTCAGTACTTTTAGAGGAGAACACCAGACAGACGACGACGAACAATGACAGACACCAAGCGATGGCAAAATAGAACAGTGAGGTAAAATTGCACTGGCTCTATAAAAAAAAACACTTTTACAGTGCAATGTACTACTTTTGGGACAAACCACATCAACATTGGCGGATCCAAAGGGAGGGGGTCCAGGGGTTGGAACCACCCTTTTTCTTTTGCCGAGCAATGCATTTGAATGGGAGCATATAGTTGGAACCCCCCCCCCACCTTTACTCTGGGTTGGGACCCCACCCTGTTAAAATGGCTGGATCCGCCCCTGATCAACATTATAGAAAAATCTATAAGCTATAACTTAAAATAAAGGATAATTTTATTTTTAAAGGGTCTACAATTAAGTTTGACAACTTAAGATATACTAATATTTTACCTTTTCAAACTTTACCAAATTACTACTTTACCTAAAAAAAATGCCACATTTCATCCAATTTATTTCATCCCTTAATTACTTGCTATTTCATCCATAATGTTTTAAGAAATAAATTTGGAAGGAGTATGATTTTAATTTGCAAGTTATACACTATCGAAACTAGAGACCTAATAGAGTAGATATACTCGACTAATTTTAATCAAACTTGGCGTGAACTAAGATTTAAGGGAATAGATGACAGTTTACCTACAATGACCTGGTTTCATGGCATAGACTATACATCAAAGAGTATATGAATCAATGTATTCTGTACATCATATCGGTAGTCAAACCTACATGGGGATATTACCATTCCATGTCTTGATTTAGACAACAATTGTTATATTTCGTTGCCGGGACACTTAAATTCGTGGATAAAGTCATCCATGAAAACCACGAAAATGTGTTCCCAACGAATAAAAGTACTTTCACAGTAGTACTGAAAAAATCTTGTTCACCCAGACTGAAGTATCAATCAGTACACAACGCGCGGTAAATGATTTATTAAAAAAGAAAACAGTCTGAGAAACGTCTGGTTTACGTTAAAAATAAAATTGAGAAAGGAAATGGTGAATATGTCAAAGCGACAACCACCCGACCATAGAGCAAACAACAGCCGAAGGCAACCAATGGGTCTTCAATATAGCGAGAATTCCCGCACCCGTAGGTGTCCTTCAGCTGGCCCCTAAAATATGCATAATAGTACAGTGACAATGGACGTCATACTAAACTCCGAATTATACACAAGAAACTAAAATTAAAAATCATACAAGACTAACAAAGGCCAGAGGCTCCTGACTTGGGACAGGCGCAAAATTGCGGCGGGGTTAAACATGTTTATGAGATCTCAACCCTCCCCCTATACCTCTAGCCAATGTAGAAAAGTAATAGAATAACAATACGCACATTAAAATTCAATTCAAGAGAAGTCCGAGTCTGATGTCAAAAGATGTAACAAAAGAAAATAAATAAAATGACAATAATACATAAATAACAACAGACTACTAGCAGTTAACTGACATGCCAGCTCCAGACCTCAATTAAACTGATTGAAAGATTATGTCTTCATCATATGAATATCAGGTACAATCCCTCCCGTTAGGGGTTTAGTATCATACTATCATAAAATATATGAGAAGAACATAACCCGTGTCATGCCAACAACTGTTTTTTTTAGAAATAAATGTGTTTAGTTCCGATGCAAAGACCCTATCAGTGAATCAATGTTAAAGCCAAAATATGCAATCTTTAATGACCTGACAACAGTATCGTAACTATATCCCCTTTTAATAAGTCTATTTAAAGGTTTTGTTAGTTTCTGAGGAGAATACGTTGTATATATATATAAGAATATGTGGTATGAGTGCCAATGAGACAACTCTCCATACAAGTCATAATTTGTAAATGTAAACCATTATATGTCAAAGTACGGTCTTCAACACGGAGCCTTGGCTCACACCGAACAGCAAGCTATAAAGGGCCCACAAAAAATGACTAGTGTAAAACCATTCAAACGGAAAAACCAACGGTGTCTAATCTATTAAAAAAAAACCGATATACTTGCATATAGATCCACATACAATAAAAGTTTTTGAACGGTGGTGGTCCAAAGGTTTTGACTATCGAAATTTTTAAATAGAAATAATAGTTAGGAACGGAAGATTTTTAACTGCCTGTGCACGAACGCCAGATTTAGTTAGAGGGGCGATATTCTGACGCTTTTTAATTCTTAGTCACTCATGTTTAGAAAAAAAAGTGGAGAAATCAAAACAAATACCGACCAATCACAAAAGTTGTGGCAAATTTGACCTTATGACGTCAAAGAATTTCCAATAATGCAATTATTGCATATAAATAAAAAAAAACTACTATACCAATTGAATAAAAAATATTGAATTCAAATGAAAAGTTATACCAATTGAATAAAAAATATTGCATTTTAATGAAAAAATATTGCATATAAATGAAAAAATATACCATTCAAATAAAGAAATATTGCAATTAAATGAAGAAATATACCAATCAAATGAAAAATATTGCATTTGAATGACAAATTATACCATTTGAATAAAAAATATTGTATTTAAATGAAAAAATATTGCATTTGAATGAAAAAATTTACCAATTAAATAAAAGATATTGCATTTGAATGAAAAAATTTACCAATTAACATTTAAATGAAGTAATATACCAATTAAATATAAAATATTGCATTTGAATGACAAATTATACCATTTGAATAAAAAATATTGCATTTAAATGAAAAATATTGAATTTTTGCAACCAATACCATTCCATACTATACATAAGGTCTATGCAATTTTGATAAATATATACATTTATATACACGAGGCTAGTGTGGACACACTTGTATGGATGCACAACAAATCTAGATACATGGAGAGAGAGAGAGAGAGAGAGAGAGAGAGAGAGAGAGAGAGAGAGAGAGAGAGAGAGAGAGAGAGAGAGAGAGAGAGAGAGAGAGAGAGAGAGAGAGAGAGAGAGAGAGAGAGAGAGAGAGAGAGAGAGAGAGAGAGAGAGAGAGAGAGAGAGAGAGAGAGAGAGAGAGAGAGAGAGAGAGAGAGAGAGAGAGAGAGAGAGAGAGAGAGAGAGAGGTATTGATGATTTTATACAGAGTTTTATGTCTTTTACTTTCGAAAAAAAGACATTCCAATGAAATGGATGTATCAGACATGTCAGATGCAGAAGCTAATCTATTTAACTCTCCCAGTCATCCATTATGGAGTCAAAGTCTCGTGACAGTACTCATGTACAACTAAAACCATGCCTAGTAATTCATCTGATTCAACAAATGCAAGTACTGTGAAATGTTTCAAAAACAGCCTATTAATTGTGAAGTAATTGCAGGTCTCCCCATTTATGCAAGGTATAACAAATTGACAAATAATTAGATGACCATTAGTCCAAAGCAATGTGTCACAGAAAAAAAAAATAAAACAGCTAACAAATTGACAAATAATTAGATTACCGTTAGTCCAACATGTCCAAAGGAATGTGTCACAGGGAAAAATAAAATAGCCTTTCAACATGGTCAAGACGTCATAATTATTTGGCTTAGATGACCATTTGATAATGTGGTGGGCCAGAAGGATTTTTTTCCAAATTGACTATTCATTTTCATCTTCTATGCTTATTTTATTTAGTGGACCTGTGGATATGATATTCATTTTCAAAATCATCCCCTTCAAAAAAATTAAAAAAAAATCCCCTTTCCTTTCAACTTTATACCTATATGTACTACCTCTGTACCTTTGTCTTCAGATCTAATCCTCTTGCACCCTGTTTTTGTTGCTCTCAAGAACATAACTATATTAAGTTTAGCTTCTACAGACCCCTTATCTGGGATCATGGAAATGTTCTTCTATATTGAGAATTTCTTCTTACAATCGATAGGGATTTTTGTTTGTGAGTCAAAGTTTTGAAGCTATGTGGTAAGAGGAGGGGGGTCATTATGTGGTGAAAAATTTGAACATACCCCTCAGCTGATAAACAATAACCGTTCCCCAAGTTCAGCTTCTACAGACTCCTCTACTATAGTGAGAATTTCTCCTCGCGTAATGTTCCAGGTCTCATTATTTAAATCAGACTGAAAACATATGAAAAAGCATTCAGTCCTGGGACTGGGAGTCCTTGCCTTCACCTGTTAAATCTGACCGTCAAGAGACAGGTTATTTCACTGGTCAACTGAGAACAAATTTCACTGACGGCTAGAATTGTTTGCATATATACGAATTCTTACCTTTTCTTTGATGCAAAACATCCAAAAGAAATGATAAAATTTCACGGAGCAGAATTTCCGGATTATATTAATAGAAAGTTTTGGAAAATTTCTCAGGTTTCCCACACAAAACGAAGGTGTCAAGTTAAGAATTTTGAAACAAAAAGATCATTTCAGCGAAACAGGCCTAATTAATGTGTATGTGTATGTGTTTCGTGTCAACCCCATAACAAATAAAAAGTTTTCAAATAATACACTTCCGCCCGCCATGATCCAGTAAATATATATTTTGTTATAAGAGTAGTTAATAACAATGTTAAGGTCAAAACGATAGAAAATTAAGTGAAATATATGAATTTCAGTTGTCTTGCCTTTTTAATATAGGTAACAGTAGTTCACCGATTTTCAAATCTCATAAATCGATTAAGAAGATACAAATCAATGGAAACAAATACAATCTGAGAGAATACCGAAAGGATAGACTAAGATACCCATATGTTGCAAGGGAGAGGACCAGCCTAAGCGAAAGGAGTGAGACCGGGTACTTCGACTGGAAACACGTATTTTTTATGCATGCTTCACTCGCCACTCAAATCCAGTTTCAATCATAATGTGATATTAAGATAAAGGACACAATCGGGAAAGTTTCAAATTAGACGAATATTCCGGTATCTTAATACTTAAGATCGCGAAAACATGTCCCATATGAGGTCAGACAGAGACAACCAAGGTCAACCAATTTGTGATGGTGACAGTACACTTGTTACAAGTCGATTTCAGTCGTTCTTCCTGATAATCCTGTTGGGGCAGTTTCTTTCTTATGGTGTTATCATCTAGCATAACTTATCTGTCAACTAGATATGTAAACGCCATACAATGATACCGAGGGTATTTTACTGCTGAAAATGGTAAGTTGACAATTAGAAAAGTTAAAATCATCACGTTTGTCATAGATGTCAGTTTAAGATCGAGAAAAAGTTCAAGACATAATGCAGACCCTCCAGTTTTGGTTGTATTTTGTTCACTACAAGCTGAAAATTAATAAAGGACTCTCCTCCAAAAATAGCACCAATTTAAACTTTTCAAATGCATCACATCAGATGCTATCAAACCGGTGCTCGGGAATGTCTTAGGCTTTTTGTGTGTTTTGCTGTGCATGTACTGATTTTGTGTCATGTATGGACTAAACCATATCCTTTGTTTTTCTATTCTATATTAACTGTACAAAAGGAACATTTCAATACATTCCAATTAGTCATTCTGTATCTATCTGTATCTATATGAGTACGTTGTGGATACCAATCCTGCCTTTTATACAACGGTAGAGAGAGCGCCGTCGATTTCTTGACGGTGCGCGAGAGAAGTTTAGAAGCTTCCAACGCTATGTGCGCGCACTACAGTGTCTTCAAGGTGGTTCTATTAGATCACTGTTGTGACGAAAAATGTGTTTGCATATTATGATGTTTTGCTAGTTGGAATCGCATAATTCTTTGTGTTGTTTTTAATTTGTTTTCCTACAATATTTATTGTCTGGTAGTTTCCAAAGTTTTGGCAGTAATTGTTCTTTTTATGACGTGCCTTTTTGAAAATACTCGTCTGGTTCTATAGACAGGCACTTATCTCTAAAAATAATTTAGTACCTGTGCTGTGAACTCATGATAGTTGCAAACCTCCACAATTTGGTCTCTGATGGAAGGTTGGGTCAACATGTTTCATTGAAAATCATACAAATTCTTTTTTTTAAGAAGATCTTGTTAATTGTAAAGTTAGATTGGTGTGTAATATCCAATTACCAAATACACTTTCTTGTCAAATTCGATACTTTATAACTTTGTAATGATACTAGCAAATATAAATTAAATAAAAGAATCAAGAAAAAACCTTTTATTCTAAAACTGATAAAAAAAAGTAAACAATATAATAGTTTCAATTGCGGTGCCATTTCAATGCATGTACCATCAGCTTTGGGATTCTCTTTTATTCATATGCATGTTATATTGTCATTATTTAAATTTCAAAATTCGGTGGCGTCGGTCTGACGGTGCTTTGTGGTGTAATTGCTTGGAGCACTTCAAACAAATCGGTACTGACAACATTGTCTAAATCAAATTACACTGCTGTGCATGGCAGTGAGGTCTTTGCATGTATTTTCACTGTTACTATATCCAGTCATGTCTTACGTTTAAAATGCATATCATTTTATATTTAGCCATGATTATATAGTAATTAGATCTAGATCGTTTTTTAATGACAATTTACGTGTCTGTATGGCGTTACTTTCAAACGCACAACTGATTAAAATTTTGTTACATAAATTTAGAGACAGACGCGCGCGGCTCCGTTCTGGACGCGGATTTTTCAAAAAAGGTTTTTTTTCTTGTCGATCTTTCATAAATTCTTTCACACTTTTGATTATTCTACGGCGCGTGTTGGTACTATAACACATGAATAACTGTGTGAAGGATTTACAACCTTTAACCCCCCAAAATAGATTTTTACTAGTTATTGTGTAAATAAATATACAATTTCCAGGGATTATATCGTTTAGTCAGTTAAAAAAAGCCCCGTAATTGCAAAATCAGAAAAAATTTCAAAACGAAAAAACCAACAGACTGAATTATGACGAAAAATAAACGGAGTACAGATATAATAGACAAAAACCAACCACAACCACTGAAATACCGGATGAAACTTTGTTCATAAGGGACGCTGCAATATTTATCAAGCAGGGGGACCGGTGCAAATCGCAAAACCTGTTTGGAAAAAAGTGTTGTCCCATGCTGATGTGATAGGAAAAAAGTTATGTCCCATTACCTCTATTCATAAAAAAAGTATGTGTCCCATGAATATCATGAATATATTGAGTGAATAAAAACACAATCTGTACCTTAAATAACGTAAAGCAACAATATGTATTGTGATATAAATTCATTCATGCAGTCAGAGACATGTAATTAAAGGCATAAAATGCACTTTTTACGATTACACAGATATATGTAACAATAAAAAAAAGTCATTGTTACACATGTAAGAGTAAGAAAAAAAAGTTGTTACACAAACTAGGGGCTCCCAGGTGAATAAATGAGGCAAAACTGGCAAATGAGAAAAATTTTAAATGACAAAATTTTCATAATAGGTAAATCAATTTTTACAGAATTTCATATGCAGCAAGTAAAGATCTTCAGTATTACTGGTTTTGATTTTTACAATAATTAAATTGTTTTGAAAACATACTATCTCAAAATTGAAAATTGTAAATAAAATTACATTTCAGCATGTCTATCAAATGATCTGTAAATCTCATTCTAGTCTATCTTTATGAATGTTTTCTTATTATTTGGATACTTTGAAGCTAGAAGAGTATTCTTATCTAATTTTTTAGCTCACCTGGCCCGAAGGGCCAAGTGAGCTTTTCCCATCACTTGGCGTCCGGCGTCCGTCGTCGTCGTCGTCCGTCGTCGTCCGTCGTCCGTCGTCGTCCGTCGTCGTTAACTTTTACAAAAATCTTCTCCTCTGAAACTACTGGGCCAAATTAAACCAAACTTGGCCACAATCATCATTGGGGTATCTAGTTTAAAAAATGTGTGGCGTGACCCGGCCAACCAACCAAGATGGCCACCATGGCTAAAAATAGAACATAGGGGTAAAATGCAGTTTTTGGCTTATAACTCAAAAACCAAAGCATTTAGAGCAAATCTGACATGGGGTAAAATTGTTTATCAGGTCAAGATCCATCTGCCCTCAAATTTTCAGATGAATCCGACAACCCGTTATTGGGTTGCTGCCCCTGAACTGGTAATTTTAGGGAATTTTTGCTGTTTTTGGCTATTATCTTGAATATTATTATAGATAGAGATAAACTGTAAACAGCAATAATGTTCAGCAAAGTAAGATTTACAAATAAGTCAACATGACCAAAATGGTCAGTTGACCCCTTAAGGAGTTATTGACCTTTATAGTCAATTTTTAACCA
This sequence comes from Mytilus edulis, assembly GCF_963676685.1. Classification (NCBI taxonomy): domain Eukaryota; kingdom Metazoa; phylum Mollusca; class Bivalvia; order Mytilida; family Mytilidae; genus Mytilus; species Mytilus edulis. The sequence goes on along the minus strand of NC_092348.1, from coordinate 30,541,494 downwards.
TTTTTCGTAAATCTTAGTAATCTTTTACAACAAATCTTCTCCTCTGAAACTACTGGGCCAAATTAATCCAAATTTGGCCACAATCATCTTTGGGATATCTAGTTTTAAAAATGTGTGGCGTGACCCGGCCAAACCAACCAAGATGGCCGCCATGGCTAAAAATAGAACATAGGGGTAAAATGCAGTTTTTGGCTTATGAATCAAAAACCAAAGAATTTAAAGCAAATCTGACATGCGGTAAAAGTGTTTATCAGGTCAAGATCTATCTGTCCTGAAATTTTCAGATGGATCGGACAACCCGTTGTTAGGTTACTGTCCTGAATTGGTAATTTTAAGGAAATTTTGCCGTTTTTTGTTATTATCTTGAATATTATTATAGATAGAGATAAACTGTATACAGCAATAACGTTCAGCAAAATAAGATCTACAAATAAGTTTACATGACCAAAATAGTCAATTGACCCCTTAAGGAGTTATTGCCCTTTATAGTTAATTTTTATCATTTTTCATAAATTTTTGTAAATTTGTAGAAAATATTTTCCTTTGTAATTACTGGGCCAAGTTCATTATAGACAGAGATAATTGTAGCAACAAGAATGTTCAGTAAAGTAAGATCTACAAACACATCACTATCACCAAAACACAATTATGTCATGAATTTATCCGTGTCCATTATTTAATATGCACAAGACCAAGGTGAGCGACACAGGCTCTTTAGAGCCTCTAGTTTTCCTTCTCTTTGAATGAACCACATTCAATAGTTTACCCCTCCCCCTTTATCCCGTGAAATCTACCAACGTGGGCCTCTTGTTTAAGTCAAATTGAAAAACTACCCAAAACTTATTCATGTTGACGAATTGGCTACAATACAACTATCTATAGACCAGAAAGACAATATCTTTCTCTTTTTTGACTATACAGGTCAATATACAAGCCTACTATATCATGGTTTTTAAATTTGCAATAAATTTCAAGAAAACGCAAAATAAATACTGAAGTTGGTGTTTTTGGTGAGAATATTGATTACTTGTCACACCTAATCACAAATATCCTTGTCATGATGGTTAGTTTTAGAAAAATTCTACTTTTTAAACAAATTTTTAACCAAAATATGGAATTTTCAATTAACCATGCAGTGCCGCAGACAGGAAAAGAAGTATGGACTCATGCAAAGTGAACATTTTGTAAAAATCTGTTCACCAAAAGTTCATTTTATACATATTCTACCTAAATATCAACAAATGAGCCATAAAAATAATAACCCTAAAGAAAAAAATACTTTTGGATGTAGCTGTCTTTTCAACTTTGCACTAATTTTCAATAAAACTGCACAACTAGAATTTTCATCACAAGAAGAAGGTTTCATAGAGGAAAAAATCTTTCTATCATTTTAATTGAAAATCATGTATATAATACCATCAAAATCTCAATTTGCCTCAAACTGTTGTGCTTTATATCTATTAATAATTTTGAATGGTGCTTGGTATAAAAAAGCATAATTATTACATCATTTCAGTTTTTTCAGTGTAACTTGATACCCCATGATTTTTTTCTCTTAAAAAGACCTTAAATCATGATGTTTTGTCATTCTGGGCACACAAAAGTCCACATGAGCTACTTCCTTGCAGTGAACATATGAAAAAAATTATATATTCTGTTTCTGTTTGAATGTTTCTTGTGTGTATTTTTGGGCTAATTAAAATTAAATATTTACTACTTAAGCATTTGAAAAAAGTGTATGTCTCATGCATTAAGATAATGAAAAATCATCAGGTCCCACTACTTTGCACGTTGAAAAAAGTACATGTCCCCTTACCACTTGCACCGGTCCCCCCTGCTTGATAAATATTGCACCGTCCCTAATGAGTTGGATTTTAAAATCGTATGCCAAATTACGATTTTGGCTCCGATTTCATGATATGATGAACATGGATGCATGATAGTGTCAGTGTTTTATGGACACATATTCTTGTTATATCTTAATATGATGTGTTTTATTATTGTTTTGCTTATTTTTCGATTTGCCAGTGCCACATCACAAGAACTTAAAAAAAACCTTCTGAACTTGATATGTGAATGAAAAATTTGACGCATACCTTTAAAAAATATTTTCCTCAAATTAGACGATTGGTATTTAGTAGAGAAGAATAAACACATTAATGTTATAAAATATTAATGAACAGACAATTTATCATATCATCGATAAGTCAGAGAAATATGAACATTAAGATCAATAACGTTCTTCTCATACAATGTAAACATTTTGGTGATTTTAATCATTTTTGAGACTGGATACGAATAAAACAAATATTCTTTCGTAAAAATGATTGTGATCTTCAAATATTTTACTGAGGTTTTACTATGCATTCTAGTCGCAAATAGTAAGTACGGATATTTAATTACTGTTTGTATGATTTATGAATGTAAACACATTTTCAAAGATATCCAAAATGCGTTTACGTAACACAATATAATTTTATGTTAATATGGAATATCTAGATATACTTTCATTAACAAAATGCAAGTATTTTAAAATGCGGAAAATTAAAAGATGTTGGTTACAGAAAATAATGTTCTAACTTTAAAAAACAAATTGACCTTTTATTTTTTAGTCTTAGATGCATGCTTTTTTTTAAAATTAGTTGTTAGTGGCTTTGAACAAGCTGTCAGTAACTGCAAGTACTGTGAGCCTGTTATCCAGTGGTTGTCGTTTGTTGCTGTGTTACATATTTGTTTTTTCGTTCATTTTTTTGTACATTAATTAGGCCGTTAGTTTTCTCGTTTGAATTGTTTTACATTTGTGATTTCGGGACCTTGTATAGCTGACTATGCGGTATGGGCTTTGTTCTTTGTTGAAGGCCGTGCGGTGAGATAAAGCTGTTAATTTCTGTGTCATTTTGTCTCTTGTGACGAGTTGTCTCATTGGCAATCATACCACATCCTCTTTTTTATATATTTAGACGCATTTGGCTATTCGTTCAGGTCTCTTTTGGTCATGTAACTCCTTATTGTGCGACATACCATGAGAAACCTTCATGGGTAGTCAAGTTCGTTAAAACCCCCTAGCAATAACCCTTTTATCAAGTTTTACGTCCATAAAAACTGTGAATTAATTTATCGGAGAATCTCAAAGATCTAATACTAACATTAATTTCTTCAAATAAAAAAATGCAATGAAGATATGAACGAAGACCAGCACGGACGAGGGTACTCAGTTGGGATTCCTTATTGAGCACGTATGTAGTGAAAATACAGTAGGCAGACAATGATCACACGTATTGATGTCGTTTGCTTTCTGTCTAATTGACGTTAACTAAATATTTAATTTTGTAAGCTTAAATGAACTACTACATGTATTTATTTTGTATATATGAATATATTATGTTTTAAAAGGATTTCAACTTTTAAACTGTAAATGTACACAGTCAGGAGTGGTAAGAGAGTTCCAGGGTAAATGTTATAGATTTGTTAATAACGCCGTATTGCAGATGTCAGCTGATTGTAATTTACAAGGTGGAATTTTTGCTGAAATAAGGAATATAGATATACATGACTTCTTGATTGACACAGTTAGTGACATTGGATTTCAGTGGTCACGGGCTTATTTCGCTGCGCACAAACAGATAGGAGCTGGACCGTGGATGTGGACTTACGGTATTAATATTCTAATATTCTTGTATATGTCTCTCTCATTTTTGCATCATACCTTAATTGTAATTTCTGTTTCCAGTAAAAGAGGGACGAAAGACACCAAAGGGACAGTCAAACTCATACATCTAAAACAAACTGACAACGCCATGGCTAAAAATGAAAAAGACAAACAGAAAAACAATAGTACACACGACACAACATAGAAAACTAAAGAATAAACAACACGAACCCCACCAAAAACTAGGGGTGATCTAGTAAGCTAGTAAACTAGTAAGAAGATTTCAACATAAGTGCATTTTCAGAGAAAGTCATTATAAAAGTGTGTGTTACTAAGTATATTGTACATCGTGTTCCTTTTAAGAGGGATTCTTTTGTTGTGGTCTCAGAGTTTTGATGTTGTTGTTTTTGTAAAAGCAGACCGTAAATGGTCTTGCCTACAATTCACTCATATCCTGTAGTGAAAACTGTTCACAATCGGATATTTTAGTGGGTAAGTTAATTTACCTCTTTCCATGGTGAATTATCTTACTATTTTCTTTAACAAAAACTGCTCCAACAGATGTATGAAGAAAAGCGATTGAAATCGACACTTCATAAGTTTTACGATCACCATCACGAATTGGTTGACCGATACAGATGTGTCTGAGTCTCATCTAACTTCCGATATGTTTTCGCGGCTTACACCTTTAGATACGAGAAAAGTCGTCTGATATATAATTTTTACCGATTTTGTCGTATTCTCGATTGTGACATTGTGACTGAGTGTCGACGCACCTAGCCTTTTGAATACATGGATTCCCAATGCCATCTTTTATTGTTAGCTTGTGTTGTATCTTCTTAATTCATTTATGCGATTTGAACATCGGTAGACTACTGTTACCTTTATTAAATGTTCAAGACTTAATACAAGAAACATTTACAAATTCGCTTTGATATAACCCTTTTTAAACCGCTATATCTGATTTGAAGATTAGTAGTGCGACTTGTCATTAATATATCCATTGAATTAGACGCTGCTTTCTCTGCAGAAACGTTTACCCCCTGCTTAGTTCATTTTGCTCTATCCTCGCTTTTTGTGAAGTGTTAAGGTGTCTTTTCAACTATTTTCTTTTACCATGGTGCTGTCGGCTTTCGTCTTTCTTTTCTAACAAACAAAGGTTGGATTTTGGTTAAATAACGAGTTTTGTTAAACCAACGATGATTTCTAGGCAATAATACATCAAACTGAATTTTGGCCCCCTACACTTTTGAAAATCATAGCCCAATGTATTTCAATATTAAATGCTAAAGGTGGGAGTCACTTTTATTATTTAATTCACCGACCATAATGAAATAGGATTTTACACTCCGGACATCTCTCAATCACTTCAAAATCAATCAATCAATTAAGATATTTGTGGTGTACAAATTTAACTTTTTTAGCTGTACTAGAGATAACATTCTGAAAAACTGTAATACTAATAATAATTATGATGAAACAGGTGCTACCAAATGAGCTCCCGGAGGTTTTTGGTGAATATTTTTTTTATTTGGACCCCTTCATTTCGGTTATTCTATGCTCCTTTATGATGTTCGAAAAAAAATTCGAAAAAGGAACGTTAACCGACAATAACTGCCTGATAAGGCCGCTGTTCTGTTGCTGTTGCAGGTCTTTCAGTACGTAGGTGGTATGAACCCAAATCGACCTTTATTCAATTTATTTAACTACTGTTGTAAGAACATTTGAGATAGTAAATAAATAACTCAGTTAAAAACCGTAATTGTTTTAAAATATGGGTGACGATTTACACTTTTAAAGTTTTTTTCATATGAATTTTATTGTAATAGGAGATCATATAGAATTCAACAAATGGGCACCAGGAGAAACAGACTGTGTCTTTTGCTTTGACAACTGTGGTTTAATAGATTTTGATGCAAGAACATGGGTTGTTGTCAACTGTCTCGAAATTCACGTCTACATATGCCAGTACGGTACGTAGCAATTTGAAAAATTCAACGTAACTTATTCATTTGTGCATTCTTTAATGTTCAGTTGTTAAAATATATTTCTTTGACTATCATTTTTTTTTACTTTAAAATGTCTTGTGATTAATTAACTGGTTCAGATAGTGAATTTCCAATTTATATCATTTATTCTGAATGTCCAAGCCAGTGATATCACAAATCAAAATTTTGATGATGCAATTATTATTTAACATTATTTAGTATTTAGATTATGACATACAACAAATAAAGCATAATTATATAATAAAAAACAATATTTTAAAGATTACCCATATGAATAAATAAAAATATGGAGTTAACGTCATCAAGACTGAAACCCAACTAAACAAATCCAATAGACATCTATAAGGGGGTAGACCTTGGTTCAGGGAGATAACTCTTTAAATCAGTAATCGTTTGTAAAAGTCAAGTTTCATCAATATATTTAAAGCAGTTACCTGAAACAGATTGGAAATAATCTATGTAACCTAGACGCTTAGAATATTTTGATGAAAATGGCTGACACATACGGGCAGTGGTCTCGTTAGCCCAAAAAAGAAGGGCGCCGCGCCCTGGGTGCCCTAAGCTGCGCCCTGTGTGCCCTCAGCCGCGCCCTTCTGCCCTGACGCCGTTTTCTGAAAAACCCTTGTGCCGTTTTGGTAAATTTGCCTTTTGTTTCATCGATTTCTTATCAGAAGTTAAATTACATATATGACACCTGGTGATTGCCCCCAGGTAACGAGGTTAATCATGTCATTACAATCAATAATTATGATAAGACTTCAAAGGTGTTAATTACTAGGTAATTTAATTAAGACAATGTACCTTTTTGTCATAAATATGATGAATGTGTCGGCATTTTCTTTTCGTTCTCCAAGTCACAATGGAAGAGTGAATGAATGAAGACTTTCATGAATTTAGAATTGAATTGAAGTAATCAAGTTTGCCTTCACAGAAACATCGTCCATCTCAACTTGTGAGCGACAAGCAGACGTAAACATGTTGGAAATTAATTTTGGAGTTACTTCCCCTGAAAAAGCTTATTACAAAATTGTGCTCCTAAAATATTATCTGGCATTAAAAATAGGAAAAAATAACCAATTGAATACAAAATTATATAAGAATGTTACCTTAAGGATACTTACTGTCTTTGAACATACAAAAAAAATATATTGCAATTTATTTTTGATAATCATACTTTTGGCAATCCATGTTTTATACATTCTCAAATAAGAAATATATATATTATGATTGGTTGAACTGTGTCAAGCTATCAACTTACAAAAATGGAAGGGAGTAGTTAAACTTTCATCACGTATGATACGTATGATACGTAATGATGATTTTAAGAGTTATTTCCTAGGTCTACCTTCTTAATTCAATATCAGAATTTAAAACATCAGTTCAACATATCTTTATAGAATAAAAATATCATGCAGTTTTGTAAAAAATATTGTATTTAGTTTGTACTGTATCGTTTTCCACAACAATCCGACGCCTTCGTACGAATGGCCATTGAATGTGTGATGTCTTCATTATTTGAAGTAAAATGAACTTTTGTTTGTCAACAGACGCAGTGACAGAAACGATAGATGCCAATGTGTTGTCAGGTTTCACACTGTTACCGAACACTTCAAAAGTCACATTGTTACCTGACACTAGAAATGAAATGAAAAGTATGAATAATGCAAATTATTTACTGTTAAACACTTCATTCATCAGGCTATTCTTATACTTTATCGGCAATTCGTACATTTTTTCTATTATCTTACTGCCTAAATTTTTTAGATCATAGACAGGACCTGGAACTCGAAAATAGGCAATGACGTCATGTATTTATGCAGGAATGTTAGTTGTTCATTTTCATCCCCATCGATTTATCAATGAATGGCACGCGACTTAGTTCAGACAACCGAACAATTATCAAAACTTTTCAATGCATAAAAGATTTTTTACTATCTATATAATTTTATTTCAAATTCTCAACGAAACAAAAACCATTCAGTTCAGACAAACTATCGATGAAAAGAATAATGGCATTTTATTGTTTGAATCTGACGTCATCAGCTCAAATAACAGCTCGCCCTTGCGAGCTCGCTTGATATTCTCGCCGATAAAGTCAATGTCAATAACAAAAATTATCTATACATAGTTTCTATTCTTAATAATTATTCAGTAATTTCTCTCATGCATGCACTGAATGTATATGTATATATTTAGTCTGCTCTGCAAACTACTGATCTTGCAATGATCTGAAAATCATTTATGTAGAATGTTTTATCCAGTGACGTGTAACTTTCAAAACGTACTTTTCTTTAAATATATGTATTCAACTAGTTTTCCTTTTATGACCGCGCTGAAGTACGTTCATTATTCATTTTTCATTATTCAACATCTATCAAGAGAGGTAAAATATACAAAAGGTCCATTCAAACTCATCAGTCGAAAATAAACTGACGAGGCAGTGTCAAAAAAAAGAAGACCAAGAGACAAACAACAGTAAACAGAACACAGCATAGACAACTCAAGACTGAGCAACACGAACCCCACCAAAAACCTGGGGTGATGTAAGGTGCTTTTGAAGGGTAGGCAGATTCTTCTGCTCCACTTGTACTATTAAGTAATACAACAACATTCATAAGTGAGAAGTGAATATCTAAAACTAAATCTACACATTCATTCTATGTTATGTTATATACTTTCAACTGATTGAAAGTTGATTGCTTAATGTCCAACAGCAATAGGATAATAAATTAAACACAATCCAACAGGTGGGATTTACGAAGAGAAAGTTATCTACCACAGTAACCACAGGGTTTGTTGGATAGGGACAGAAATATATGCCACCGCAACCAATCGTTGAAATTATTTTTTTAACGAACAGAGCGTTATGATTTCCCTACATGAGCCATCGAATTTATGTCACTACTCTAGCCGAACGTTGTTGCGTATTTATACATCCCGCACAGCAAAATAAACTTTATTGATTTTACTGGCCACAGACCACAATTAATTCCTCTATCAGTTCTTTATAACCTTTTGCATCATTAAAAAAATTGCACCATGCACTTTTGTCCAATTTTTTGTGTGTGTAATGTATTGTCCTAGTCCAAATATATATCCAAAATTCAGAAAGATTGAAGCAATCACTTTTACAAATTTAGCCAATACACATCCATAGCCCTATTGACAAGTCAAGAGATGTTCCGAAAACTGTAAATATCACCTTTTTGCACTTGACCTAATCACTCATTCCATATCAAAATCAGTTAAAATACAACCTCCAAAAATTTATTTGACCTCTCTTCTTTCATTTCCACCCAAAAAGATTTAAGGAATGAGTGAGGAAAGGAAAGAAAAAAAATTAAGGAAAAATACACTCTAATTAAAAGGAACTATATTCGTGGACAACGAAAAGCGGGGTCATTAATTGTGGTCTTGGGCCTATTATGCCAGATTAGAAAAATCCAGGTGACGATATTTCTATACCGAAATCAACCCTTATTCATTTAATCATTGATGTTTATGTTATATGACTTCATGACAGTTACCATAGTGTTTAAATAAAAAAAAAAAAAAAAAATTATTTCAATTCGCTTCATTGTGATACAGACATTATATTTTTAAAAATTTTCCAACGTTTTCGAAATTTTATCAGGTTATCGTTAATCTTAGACTATATCGCCTCTTCATATTTTACTAAACAGTAATACGAAAATTAAATTGCCAGTTGTTGCGTTATTCTCGTTAATAACGTTTTAATAGCAGCGAGCAATTAATGAATTGATATAGTAAGTTTTTTTTATATAAATGTTTTCTTTTAGTCACGGGACAAACCGAACATGGATTTTCTTCTGAACCATCAGTAGAAAGCTTGTTATTAGTCAAAACCGAAACCACAGCAGGTATTTGTACTATATAGTATTTAATAACTTACCAGGCGTGGAACTAAGTATGAAAAACGCAAAATTCAAAACCGTAACAAATTTTAACACACCAGAAATATGTTATACCTTGTTTTCATCCGTACAAATTTCTTTATTTGAATTCAACCAGTACGTTATGAATATTGATGATTCTGCAAGATATCATAAAAGAACGTATGTGTTTACTCAAAACATAGTCTTAAGGTTATTTATTGAATTATGAATTGGTATGGACGCTTTGGTTGACTTGGGGATTGTAGTTAACTATTAATAGAAACGGTAGTTTCTTTTCCTGCAGACTAAATCGAGAGAAAAATGCAATAACAATAAATATAGCCTTTTCAAAAAATTAACATAATAGAATTTAGGATCGAAATTCAGGTAAAATCAATTAAATCTTTCAGACAATAAAATTACACATTTGAATTAAATGAAATATTTTCGTGGTGCAATTTTTATACAAAGCTCCCACTTATATTTGACATTTTATATAAAATATGTTAAAGTTAAAATATAATTCTTTTTTTCAGGAATAATAACAACAGCTGGGATAAGTATCGTAGGATGTGTACTAGGAATGTTTGCTACCGTCAAATTAGCGATGCTTGCTTTCAAATATGCAAACACGTTTGGCAGTCCTACTAATGTGAGTAATACAAATCAAAATCAAATGATTAAGGATGTACTTAGGTGAGGTTAGGTGAAAATTGATAAATTAAGAAGATAAAATTGATACTATAAGCTGGTAGAGCATCAATTAAGGATAAAAATAAGCTAAAAATATTGATAGGTCATGGACCTCCTTTTCGAGATATTTGAGATTTTAAATATGGCGGGAAACGGCTCACTCGGACTTTTACCTTATATTTACATTGTTACAATTGGGTCTCAAAACAAAAGAACGAAAATCAAGAATCTTCTTAAATTTTGGTAAATGACCATTCATGCATGAGCTATTTAGTCTTATATGAACAAATAAATGAATGTCATGGGGCAAAATATTTTCATTGCATTGTATGGAAAAACACCAAGGAGCCCGAACATTTGACACAGATTCCAAAACCTCACCTAAGTACATCCTTAAAATTAAAAATAACTCAATGAAGGTACGGAAAAGGCGCTATCTTAACTTAGATTGAAAAACATGACTTTGATTTGTATCTTCTTATTAGATTAACAAGCTTTGAAGATCGGTAAACTTCTATTAGATTAACAAGCTTTGAAGATCGGTAAACTTCTATTAGATTAACAAGCTTTAAAGATCGGTAAACTTCTATTAGATTAACAAGCTTTAAAGATCGGCAAACTTCTATTAGATTAACAAGCTTTGAAGATCGGTAAACTTCTATTGCCTTATAAGATTAACAAGCTTAAAAGATCGGTAAACTTCTATTAGATTAACAAACTTTAAAAATCGGTAAACTTCTATTAGATTAACAAGCTTTGAAGATCGGTAAACTTCTATTGCCTTATAAGATTAACAAGCTTTAAAGATCGGTAAACTTCTATTAGATTAACAAACTTTAAAAATCGGTAAACTTCTATTAGATTAACAAGCTTTGAAGATCGGTAAACTTCTATTAGATTAACAAGCTTTGAAGATCGGTAAACTTCTATTGCCTTATTAGATTAACAAGCTTTAAAGATCGGTAAACTTTTGTTGTCTTATTAGATTAACAAGCTTTGAAGACGTGTTAAACGTGTTAATGTATTTGTTGTAATAATGGTAAATCATACTATTCAATTATTATTTGTCTTTATTATGTACATACATGCACAGATGTAATCATTCGAGGATGCAGAATTCAACGAATTGTCATCTGATTTGTACCGATTACTCCCTAATCCTTAACGTCAGATGTATTATAGAAATGATAAGATATGGTATGATTGCTAAAGAGACAACTCTCCATCGGGGACCAAATAATGAAAAACCTAGAATATATAGGTCACCGTTCGACTGTCGATAATTAGCAAAACCTATATTACATACAAGCTATAAAAAGCTCTGAAATGACAAATGTATAGTACAATGTAATTAAAATCAGAAATCCAGCGGCCTGAATAATGCATACAGCAATAAACGAAAAATTATAATAAACGGCATTAAACGGCAACACCTGAATTTAAGGATCCTGATTTCGGACAGGCACATGCAGAATGTGGCCGGGCTCAACATGTTAGCTGTTGTCCAACATATCCCGTTATATAGGACGGTGGTGTAGCACCCATGCACAACATAAGACAAGCTATAAATATCAGTTATAAAGTTTTCGTATAAATACAAAGCAAGAAATAAAAAAAACTATCAAAAACACTAAAGGACACAAAAGAAGATCTGCGAGTATTGAAAGCTAGTCAAAAGCCAATAATGTAAAAAAAAAAACGTATAAAGAAAAGAATGTATTTAAGACTAAAATAGAACAAGTACACATCTAAAATCCAATAATATATTTAGTGTAAAGTCGTCAACTATCTGTCAGTAACTGCGAGAACTCTCAGATCAGTACTTAATGTCTTGTACGGTATGGGTGTTTCTCATTGTTAAAGACCGTACGGTTATCTATAGTTGCTTACATCCACATCATTGTAACTTTGGTGGATAGTTGTCTCATTTTCAATCATACCACATCTCCTGATTTTTATATTAACATTCATACAGAAAAACATGATGTTGAGCAATGCAAAAAAATAGATTTCGACAAATTGTAGAACCATGATTGATCCTAGGTGTATGGGGATAATATTTAGCTGGCTTTTAATTTATTGAAACAAAATTGATTAACTACTGTTTTTTTTTGTCTTGTAAAAAAACCTCTGATGTATTCATTTTCATTAAAACAAAAAATCTATATGTTGAACCAAGTTTGACAACTTTGAAATACACGTAAATTTCACTTTAAAATTTATTATAACATTAGGGTTATTTATAACTTATAATTTTTTACGTTACTATTCAAATTAGTTTTATGTGTTTTTCATGTTTTTAATGCTTTCATCTAATCATATATAATTATCTATGCTGATCCTTTTTCAAATAACGTTCAACCAACTGATTGAAATCTCACTTCAACAACATCAACAAACACTCAAGCGTAACCAAATGTTCAATTCCCTTTCAATATGAATTAGGGTAAACATCAAGACTGTAGTTCTGGTCTTAACACCGAAAGGAACAAGTTGTTAATTCCATGCTTATAATGTTGTACTCCAAACTAATTTCATTCAATTTTGCAATGTCACTGTTGTTATTTTGCAAGGACAAACATAACAAAAATGTGTTTAATGCTACAATGTATGTTTGTAAAATCCCAGACCTCTTATGTATAATTTTATCAAAAGATGTATTTCTATTTGACTGAGCCATGTGACCTTATTCAAAAAACCCTTTAAAAAAAATTAATATTAAGTGTCACAATGCAATGTCTTGTGCTCCTGAAAATCGACATGGTCATGGTTAATTAGTTTATTATAAGTGGTCTAAATTGATGTGACATATAGAGCTGGGGTGCTTGTCTAGGAATTGACAATGATTTATTGAAATATTATTATTTACCAAAAATGTGTTTTCCTTAATAAAGAAACTATTAGTAAAATCATAAATTAACAGGTTTCGTCCACCATTTTCCATATAAGGAAATACCGCTTGTATCAAGTCAGAAATATGACAGTTCTTTTCCATTCGATTGATGAGTTTGAAATTTTTATATTGCCATTTTAAAAAGGACCTTCCGATCTGAATTTTCCTCTGAGCTCGGTATATATTACTTTACTTTTGAAATGTCTTTTCAGGAAACGACAAACCATCGGAATGAAATTGACAGAATGGTAGACGTTATATGTGATTTCAATATATCAGAATTCCAGGACACAAACACAGTCAGATTTTACCGTAGCAATGTTCCACCAAATTGTCATATCAATGTTTTTGTTCTTCCGAAAAAAGAAGAACTCAATATTGTTTCCTGAAAGTTTATATCAAAATCATATTTTTCATCAGTTCAAGTTACATGAAAAAGAACGTTCATGACAATAATTCATTCAGCAATCTGTTAAATAAAAAAATGTATAAATATGTTTATTAACTGAAAATAGTCTATGCTTCCTGTATGTTGTACGAACAACTAATTTCTTCAAATGTCAATTAGCAAATAAACCATGGAGATATCGATTGGTATTGTTTACCTCCCTAGGGTTGTAGTGTAAACATAAAGAAGACACGAACGCAATTAAGATTATTTTTCCGACGTAGTCGGTATTGTTTCGGTTTGTGCCCTTTGAACTTAAGGACGCTAAACTATGGCAACAGAATAAGCATGCTCGAAAATCCTTTCTGTGATTGGACAAAATCCTGTCATGGTGGGTGATTTGGTTGTGTTTGAAAAAACGTCTCGTTAATAATATCGTGATGGAAAGCAAGTGAAAAACTATAAATATTTGACTAGATCTTACAAAGATTTATATTTTTATTAAAATAATTGTTTCTCCAATAGCTCTTTGCATCCGTGACAGCTGTTTATTCGGAACAATTATATAATTTTTAATGTAAACTTTGTTGTACGAAAGTACATGACTTTTAGAACGCACCTACGCATGTGAGATTTCCGCGGGGTTTTGGTGAATGTAAACAGAAAGATACGAGGACCGAGAATACTGAACACAACCAAAGTAAACGTTATTTAAATGGTATCTTTGTGCTTCTGAAGGTTATCGAAATGATAGTTTTAAACATATACTCAAATTTAAATACGTTGGATATCTTTTTTAAAGATTGTTCTTGTTACTAATCTCTTGACTTAATGTCAGATGCACGAGTAAAATAGGCAAAAAAGGTTCTAAGTGCAATGTGAGTCCCTCCTTAAAACATAGACTGAATAAAAAAAATAACCTGCAAGAAAACACTGAAAATTCCAACGTAGACACTTGATTTCTGCTCCTGCTCCTTAAATCCGCGTGTTTAGTGAGGAAGCATGCAATGTTAAGTCTATAAATTGACCCAGATGGGAAACAAATCATGAACTCCCCCACTAACTTCAACAAGCACGCTAACACGAGACTACAAAGACTGTCCGGCCATGTCGTACTTGCTATTACACAAATTTATAAGTTACCGTATAATACTTTTGCAGCATATCAGCATTTTAGATATTCCTTAACTTTAAATATCGAATATCAAAGCAAATAGATTGATTATACTATGAACTTAAATGTATTAAATGTTGATTTAATCACAAGCAGAATTGTATAAAAATAAATAATGATTTGCCTTTTTTTGACATAATTCTTTCGGATTAAAATTTAAGAATTGTTCATTCTTTGTTTTATTCCATACTTGACGAACCAGGCAATTGAGCGACTGATTGCTGTGACAATGTTTCCCACTCAACTGGATATTCCAAAACGTCATCTTTACTTTCGGTATTTGTTTTTTGTTATCTCTAGTTTCTGGATGAAATTGAAAAACTTCTTATAAGGCCCGATACTACCTTTAAACGCTGTGTTTTACTTTCATAATTTATTTTAAGTCAATGCTAAATTTTATAATTGACTTTGTTTGTGTGATCTGTTTATTAACAAAAATGCATGTACAAATGTATCAATATTATATGCCAAACTTACGATAATAAGCTATAGTTCGTAGTTATATCTTCAAATTCAGACACGTGCATGTATTTTTTCTTTGAATCATTATATCATTCAAATTTTGCCTGCTTACTTTATACTCGTTCATAATCTTATTACATAAACAGTTTATCCATTCTTCAATAGTTTATTACATACTTGTTGTTTTTTTTTTGTAATTATTTTATTTTTCAAGATGAAACATGTGAAATTACATAATACAGTATTAGACACAAAGTATAAAAAGTTAATTAACACTTGTAAGATCGATTAAATCATAACGGTATAATAAGATATAGATATTACAATTGATTTAGTTAATTGTATGCTGCTTCTAACAATTGCCACTTCTGATCCATTTTTATTTTTTGTGTAGGGGTTAAGAAACATACAGAGTATTTTTCTATTTTAATCCAATACTTTAAATATTCTATCCCACCATATTGTGTGGGCAATATGCTCTTGCATCTACATTTGTATATATAGTATTTAAGTAACAACAATATATTATTAACTGTTTTACTGTTGACAAAATCCTCAGACACACCTAAAATAACCTCTTTTGCACTGAAAAGCAAGAAGATGTCAAAATTTCTAATCCAATCTATAATGGAAAACCAGAAGTTTTGTGTTGCATTACATTCCCAAAAAATGTGAAAAATATTTTCTCTAATTTCTGAACAAAATGCACATAGTTCAGTTTCTTTTAATTTACATTGACATAAAAAGGAATTACATGGTAGAATCCTATGAACAATCTTAAATTGAAAATTTTGTAAAAACGAATTTTTGGTTATAATGAAGGGCATGGAATAGATAGCATTCCAATCTTCAATCTGCATATTTAAGTCTATTTCCCATTTATTACGGGAAGATAATGATAATACTTTATTATCCACCAGAAATAAATTATAGAAAAATTTACAAGATTTTGGTTCTTTTTTAACTTTATCTACTAATTTATTTTCAATTTTATCAAGTTTAGAACTTCCTTCTATCACACTTTTCCATCTATTTGGAATAGCACTTAAAATACCATAAAACTCTACAAAATTAGTATTGATATTATACTTTTTTTTTTAAATTCTTCATATGAGAATAATGTACTATTATCTGACACCAGATCATTGATAAATATTTTCAATTTTCAATATATTTATCCTTTAAAATCATCTTGCCATCCATTTTGATATTTGGATCTAGCCATATGGACTGGGCCAGAATATCTGTATTGTTTTCAACTTTCAACTTATATTTCAACTTTGAAAAAATTACCAGGATATAATGCCAAAAGGGATTGACTTTATTTGCTAAATAAAGCAATCCTCCCTTACTTAAATGTAAAATTTGGTCCCCTCCAAATTCTTGTATATAACTAAGCAGCAAAACTTTCCAAGGAGAGTAATTTTGGGGGTCTAATAATTTATACAGCAAAGACATTTTTACACTATAACAAAAATAGTAAATATTAGGCATATTCAGACCGCCATCACAGTGTTCGGACATAACCACTGTTCTTTTAACTTTATCTGGTTTTCCTCTGCATAAAAAAATGAAAAATATATTTTGAATTTCCTTTAAAACCCCATCTGGGGGTTATGAAGGACAGTCAGAACTTGAACCAAAATGGGAAGTGCTAAAGTTTTAATCACAACACTCCTCCCAATATATGTAAGTTCTCTATAAGCCCAAGTATTAAGAAGTGACTTGATACTGTTTATCTTGGCTGTAAAATTACATAGAGTCTTATCCATTTTAGCAAGCTCAAACCATATACCTAATAGTTTGAACCTCCCAGAAAGGTTCCAAACAAGATTTTTTTCTGGCAAAAGTTTTTCCATACTACCTATTTTTGACCCAATCCACATGGCCTCAGTTTTGTCAACAGCACCTTCTGAAAATTTATCAAACAAATTTAAACATTGATTTAGAGACTTTTGGTCACCATCCAGGACTAGGGAAGAGTCATCAGCGTATTGACTCAACAAAAATTCTGAGTCATTAATTGTTACACCAGCAACATCAGGGTCATTTTTAATAGCTGCACTTAGTAATTCCAACACTAAAATAAATTGATACGGAGACAGAGGATCCCATTGACGAACCCCTCTTTTCAATGAAATTTTTTTTGAAATATATCCGTTATTTAACACTGCACTAGAGGCATCACAGTAACATGCCCTTATCCAACTAATAAATGTATGGTCAAAGCTATAAAACTGCAAAGCCTCTAGTATAAAAGACCATTCGACCGTGTCGAAGGCTTTTTCAAAATCGACTAAAAGTAAAAGTAAAGGAATGTCGTCCTCCTCCATCTTTTCCATCAGATCATAAATAAATCTAGTACATTCGCCTATATACATACCTTTAAGAAATCCTTTTTGTGTTTGACTAATTATATTTACCAGCACCTGTTTTAGTCTATTTGCTTAACAAAGTGTGATAGGTCGCCAGTTCTTTAGATAAAATTTAGACTTACCCTCCTTTGGTATACAAGTAATGAGTCCCTGCCTTTGAGTGATAGAGAACTTTCCATATTCTAAAGCCTCATTTAAACATTTTACCAATGGTATCTTAATATCATCCCAAAAGAATTTATAGAACGCAACAGTAAATCCATCTATACCAGGTGATTTGGAGTTCTTCATAAGTTAAGAGAAGACAGACATTCCTGCATTGTTAAAGGTTCCTCACAGGAACCCAGTTCTTCCTCATTTGGTTTTGTTATAAAAGGATTATTTGAAGAAATGTGTCCCTGTGAGTTTCAAGTAACAATGGATTAGAACTAGTATATATTTTTAATAAAACTGTTTTTGTTCATTTCTAATAGTACTGGGATCTGTTATCTCAGTCTCGTCCTCCAAAATAAGTTTGGGAATATTTTTTTCTGTGTAATGTTTCTTTTTCCAAATTACAAAAATAGTTACTTCCCTTTTCCCCCTCTACTTGCCATCTTGCCTTAGCTCTTGTTATTATCCCTTTAACATTTTTCCCCTCAATATTTTTAATTCTAGTTCGATCCCTTCCCTTTATTGGTATACTGATGGCAAGTTATTCTCCAAAAGTTTTTTTTATTTTTTTTTATCTAATAATGATATCTTATATAGTAATTCTTTTTCTTTTTTATTTCCTTCTTTCTTCTGGAAAGACGAAAATGAGATTGCGGACTTTCATCTTAATCATATCCCACAAAAGCTGATAGCTTATATTAAACTGTTTATCCTCTGTCACAATATCCATAGATGGATCAGACTCATATTCTTCAATGACAGTTTTGATGTCCCCTTTTACTTTCTCAATAAATTCAGTTTCCCTCAAAAGACTGTTATTAAATTTCCATGTACCCTTCCCTCTTATGTGACTAGAAAACCTTAAATTAATTAATACAGGAGAATGATCCGACCTATAATTTATCCCTATATCTGATGAAACTACAAATGCTTCTATATCCGAGGTAAACATGAAGTAGTCCAAACGACTTTGTTTGTGATTTGGACCCCGCCATGAGTACCTCTTATCAAAATGGTGCTGCTGGCGCCATATATCTAATAAATCTAGTTCGTGCATTACCTCATGAATCTTGGCTTTTGACTGGGGGTCATTTTCACTTCTATAATATAATGTGTCCATGTCATAATCTTGAACAACATTCCAATCTCCCGCTACTACAATTGACGAATTGCCATAGTGGGATATTTTGTGTTTTATGTTCTCAAAAAAGACTGGGTCATCATTATTCGGTCCATATATAGCTGCCAAAGTTATACGGTAGTCCTGAATGGTGATATCTAGTATAATAAAATTACCCAACAGGTCTATAGTTTCCTAATGGATCTTGAATTCGAAAGTATTTTTGAAAAAAATAGCTTCCCCTCTACTTTTACTAGGACAAGAACTAAATTTCCCCACATATCCCCATTCATTAAGCCATTGTTTTTCTTTTTCAGATGTGCTATGGGTGTCTACTGATATATTTATATCAAACAAGTCCTAATATTTTGTAAATATATCAATTCTTTTAACTGTTTCTGATAAACCCCTGCAGTTTACGCTACCAATAGTTAAAGTCGACATAATTTAATACAGTGGTTAAAAATAAGTAGCATAAATAATATAAATATCTACAAGCACAATATATCAAAGCAGCATTAACAAAACATACACACACGCATCTATAAAACGTAAAAGTTGTTTCACAATGTTTTGCAGTGAGTAATCATACAGCACTGACAGTAGCAGATAAATTAGTCACAGAGGTGTTTTCTCGTTTTGGTGTCCCAAGTCAGTTACATTCGGACCAAGGTCGAGAATTTATGTCAGATTCATTCACTCAAATTTGTATTTTATTAAATATAGATAAAACAAGAACATGCCCCTATAGACCAATGGGTCAAACACACCCTCTCTTTAACCTATGAATTTGTAAACTCAAACCTCAAGAGGGCTGCTTCTCGTCGGAAGAAAAATTATGATCGTGGTGCAAAACCGCGTGCTTTTCACGAGAATAGTTTTGTTTGACGTTGGTACCCCCCTAAGGCAGACTTAAAATTAGCCCTGGGATGGACTGGTCATTATCATGTCGAAAAGAAGTTAAGCGATGTTTTATATAAAACTAGGTTGCTACCGGATCGACGTTTTTTGGTCGTACATGTAGATCATCTTAAACCTTTTACTGGTCTAAATAAGCCAAACGATTGGGAAATTGAAGAAAGAGTCGGAATTAGATAATAGTTTTGTGGGACTACCAGATGAAACCGAAAATATTGATTTTGCTGACGACTTGAAGAGTTTTACGGAAATACCGAGTTTAAATACTCCCGATGCGAGGGTCAATAATCATATCCCTGTGGATGATAAACCAGTAACCCCTCCCCACAGAACACGCTGTGGTCGTTCAGTTAAAAAACCAATAAAATATTCACCATCTTTATAGATTTTACTGAATTAAAAGAGTTTTTTCTTTTGTAAATATGAATATCATAATAACAGTGTGTAGCTAATTGTACCATCCTTTTGTTAATCTATTATACTTTACGTTGTCGAAATAAAATGTCTCTACTTAAGTAGGATATTTGAACTGAATAATTAAGTATGGGAATAAATTTAGTACTACATGTATTTCTTGATATACTTCAGTTTTTAAAATATCACAGTAGTGTGTTTAGGCTTGATGTTGACTTTGATTTATAGATAAAATAAAAAAAAAAGGAAAAAGAGAGTAAATAGTCTTGTAAACTTTACAAAGTAAATGAAATGATCCAAGTTAGCTCAATTAGTTCTAACGGTGCATTTTAATGAATGTATATCGGACTTATGTGCTGATGTTTTAATTGTTTACTTTTCAATCATTTAGATGCGTCAAATGTGTCATCATGTATCCTCAGGTATATGTATATGTTTCATTACAATTGAACACAACCCATGACAATATACTTTTATCCATTGTTCATGATATCAGGAATTTACAATGATTCAAAATAGTTACCAGAAACGCTAAAAACAGGTAGAACAATTGTTTTCTTAAAATATGATCATAGAACAAAGACGGTAACATACTTACTATTTGCACAATATTCTTTGCATTTTTTAATAATTTTGAAAAAAATCATATAATAGTAATAGAGGTCGGTCATTTAAAGACGTATCAACCGTATCATATACGTTGACATATCCGCATCTGCAGATATACCCAAAAAAAACAGTATGTGATTCCGATGAAATTTGAAAAAAATAGGCAGGACAAGAGTTTTGAGTAAAAAAATAAGCAGGATGAGACACTTTCAAAAAAAAAGTCAGGACGACAATTTAGGTAAAAAAAACAACAGGATAGACTAAAAAAAAGAAGGCAGGACCGAACAGAGTGAAAAATAAAAATGCAGGACAGAGAATACAGCTAAAAAAATGCAGGACAAACTTTTTCATCCCAGTCCCCCCCCCATAAAAATCAAATGGTAGCTCCCTAATCCAACTTTAAAAGATATTCAGGATAGTTGGAACAGTTTACAGCCATGATAGGAGTGAATATATTAGAACATACTCCCCCCTTCTGGTCCAATGAAAAGTCAGTTTTTAGCCCTCTAATTTTCATAGTACATGGTTTTCCATGCACTATGAAATGCTATACATGAATGACTTTTCATTGTCAGTTAATTATGAAAGTGAACTCTTAATAGTTGCACTAACGAAGTGTTCAATCCCCTAAGGCATTTTCCTTGGGAAAATAGCCTACTGATTAAAGATGAAAGAGCAAAGATTAAAATTATTTTTTTTTAATTTTGCAAAATTTCATGCATTTTCTATTGAAACACATATATAGAATACACCAAAAAAATTGGTAAGGATAAATAAAATGATATTTATTTAATTTATATACCATGTATACCTTACATTTGAGCTATCCAGCTGCTCCGACAAAGACATCAAAACACGACATTCCTCATATTATTTAATATAATGATGCAAATCATTGACCGAAGTGGATGAAGCTATGAGGTATGAAACAAAGGATCTACCATGTACAATGACACGTGGAGCAAAGTTTGAAGGGCCAAAAAGTTGCACCAAATCCCTTTTGTCTGGTTGTCTTTGTGTCCGTCTGTATGTATGTATGGATGTATGGATGTATGGATGTATGGATGTATAGATGTATGGATGTATGGATGTATAGATGTATGTATGGATGGATGGATGGATGGATGGAATGATGGATGGATGGATGGATGGAAGGATGGATGGATGGATGGATGGATGGATGGATGGATGGATGGATGGATGGATGGATGGATGGATGGATGGATGGATGGATGGATGGATGGATGGATGGATGGATGGATGGATGGATGGATGGATTGATGAGTATGGATGGATGGATGGATGGATGGATAGATGGACGAACGGACGACGGACGGACGGACGGATGGATGGATGGATGGATGGATGGACGGACGGATGGATAGATGGTCAGACGGATGGATGGATGGACGTATGGAAGGTCGGATGGATGGATGGATGGACGGATGAATGGACAATAATAGTGCATTAACTTGACATATCAACGATAGAAGGATGAGGCTTAGAAACGGGGAAATGTGAGGTTCTACCGAGCTTTTTTCCCGTTTCAGGCCGATTCATTCTATCGTTGATATGTCAAGTCAATTCACTTTTATTGTCTTTATACTGCAATATAAAAAAAAACATTTTCATTTGTTGTTTAGTGTGTTAATGATATTTATTTGATTAAAATATTGGGAAAAATCCCCTTTTAAAAAGGCCTCATATTTTACAGGCGGAAAAATCTACAACACAATGAAATGTACGGAACCGAAATGAACATAACCTGTTATCGATGGTGAACGAATTCGTTTGAGTATAGACTAAAATATCATCAATAAGGATAAAACATAATGATTTATAGGTTGCAAACAAAAAAATATTAACAAGTGAAAAATGTTTTTTCCGAAAATTGTAAAAAAAACCAACAAGTTTGAGTCGTTTTACGCATCGTTGTTTATGATATTCGAAATATACGAATGATATTGTACTTTTACTGAACTGTACCAATGAATCATTAAAGCACAACTATCATATTTCCTATCAAAATTATATCCTTCATATACAAGTGTATTACACAAACTTTAAACATTCAACATAACTGATCATGTGTTGAAATAGACTACAATGAAACATGTGAACCATTAACTAACAATAAGTATACCTGTTAAAAAAATGATCTATTATATTATGAATTACACTTTATTCAATCGTCTCATATCTAATATGCTTCGATAACAATGGATACGAAAAACGCTGTAAGTTTTTTTCTTTTTGTTGATTTTATTTCTTTTTTTAATCATTGAGATACCTAAATGAGATTCGTAATCTGCTTAATTTTTATTAATTATATAGTAAATTTATGTGACACTTATGTTTTAACATGTCATAGCCTAGATTGAATATCATTAAAGCGATATCTTCTGGAAAGCATATTGATGTAAGCATTGATTTGTTTAAGTTTTTTCTAAGTTATTAAACATTTACATGAATCCATCAAATTGATTGAATGGTTAAATTATTTCATAATACATATAAACAGTGTAACACTTTTCGTTTTCTAGAAATATTTAGTTCTAAATTCAATACATTATGTATAAAATAAACTCATGATAGATACCAGGATTAAATTTATATTTACGCCACACGCGCGTTTCGTCTACTAAAGACTCATCAGTGACGCTTGAATCCAAACAATTTAAAAAGGCCAAAAAAAGTACGAAGTTAAAGAGAATTGGGGACCAAAATTCCTAAAAGATTTTCCAAATATAGCTAAGGTAATATATTCCTGAGGTAGAAAAGCCTTAGTATTTCAAAAATTCAAAAGTTTTGTAAACAGTTAATTTATAAATATGACAATATCAATAAAAATTCAGGTCAGGACAGAATTACTGACTACTGGTCTGGTGATACCCTCGGGGAATTAAAACTCCACCAGCAGTGGCATCGACCCAGTGGTTGAAAATAAACACATCGTAGATACCAGGATTAAATTCTCTATTTACGCCAGACGCGCGTTTCGTCTATTAAAAGTGATAAACAAAAAAACATAACACGTTATCACGTTTTCGGCTTTGAACCTCCTGATGATGGTAAATCCTGTCAAGCGCTTCCGATGCATGACATTCGGAAAGTGTTGCTTGCAAATTTTAATGAGCTGCTCTGGTTCGAGTTCGAGTAAATGTTTCCTTAAACCTATGATAACCCTTCTATATATTGACTTATATTGTTAATATAAACGGTCGGAAAACTACGATCATTTTCAACATATATAATCTAGTATGTTAGTATTATATCTCAGATTCTTTAATTCACACATATCTTTAGTTTTAATGGACAATGTAAAAAATGTATGCAAGTATTTTAAGTTGAAAAATATTTTAGAAATAGTTTCTAATTTTGAATTTATTTTTGATAATTATAAAGTTTGATTTTTATTATAGGATTTTTTTTATTCGTGCTGCATCTTTGCATCTAAAATTAGGTACACAGAAACACAATGACCTGTATGACTTGCGTTAGCACTGTTAAATCATGGTATAGCAGGAATACATTAAGGCAAACGACACAGTTACAGGACAAGGGCGGGGGTGTGCTGTGGCTTACATAACATGTTACCTTATTCGAAGTCAACTTGTGACATATTTATCAGGATGAGATGGATGTTTTGACTGAATTTGCACATAAGCTTGAAAACTAGTACAGGCACCTTTTTTGTTAAAGAAATTCAACATTTGCCCTAATTATCTCTGATGCTGATTTGTAACAATTTTCATGAATAAATCGTCCATTTTTTTTTTGATTAGATAAATACAAATTTAGATCAAACTTGTGTTAAAAATAATCTCAATGTGTTTACAATAATCCGCTTGTATTAATAGCTTTAGAAATTGAAACGGTACTTGTTTCTGTTTTACGGATAGAAATCTATTGAGTACATAAAATTTGGACTTCATTGATCTCATGAAAAGTAAGTGAAGGCATATTTTTATCAAATTTTTCAATTGACAAAGTGAGCAATAGCTTGACTGTAAGAAACATTCACAATTCATTGTGGAATTCAAACTATACCGGTAGCCCTCAAGTTATATTTGCTATGCAAGAGCCCGATTAAAAATATGAGCCTACATGTGCTTTTAGTCTATATTTGACTTATGAGTTCTCCCTTTAATATAGTCCGACTGTTTTATGAGACATCAGAACAATACTCGATATCGAAATATTGATGTGCATGTCTTATCCTTTTATCATAATCATGGCATTTCCACTCTCATACCATCCACATTGGTTAACCAATGTTTTCTCTCAACAAATTTTAATGTAGAATAGCAAAAATGGTGATGGATCTGAAATCTGTTTAACACCAACATTAATCCAGATAATCATGTCGTAGGCTGTGGGTATTTTTAAATTTTGCATCAAAGCGAAAATTTAAATAAGCCTTGCTATACTAAACGTCCAAATTATTTGGATTACACTACACCAACATATGTTTAATATTCGTGACATAGTTTACAGATATTTATTTTCTTTAAGTAGAAAAATAAAAATGAATTATGAGATCAATTACCAATATCCCGCGTTAAATAAATATTTTCTAATTGTACAAGCGCAAATAGCAAATACAAAAGAGTAAACTTTTAATAATGGGCATCTATGTACTTAAGGCAGTTAACTTTAATTTATGTTTTACTACTACTGGTAGAACCCTAAGATGTTACATTGATTCGTTATAGGTATAAACGTTTTGGTTATTGTTTTGTTTCAGTTTGCTTTTAAAAAATTTCGAAACTATATTGTTTAGGACAGCTATTTATGTTTAGCATAACTCTGGTTCATTTTACGGGTTCGGCTTTTATCAATACATGAAGTACTTTTATTAAATTATTATTTTGCATTTAGGGCTGGGCCTTTCAACATTGGTGGCCTCAATCATCGCGATAATTGTCGGGATACACATTTGATGCTGTATGGTGTGTCCGTTAATATTGGTTTTACATCATTATGAAATTAGTTTATCATTCAACTCGTATAAACGTCGAAATGGTTGTCTATTCTGAAATATTTTTTTTCTTTCTCATAGGAAGATGCTATAGTCGACATCAAAGCTTTAAAACTCCTTGATTATCAATTAAAATTGCTAGCAAAATTACAACCGCCTTCAATTCTGGAACAAGACAATGAAATAATGTCATCAGTCACTCAAATATTAGACAAAGTAATGACAAATATTCAAATGGTGGCAGATTATGTTTGTGAAATAACAACCAAACTAGATGATGTCAGGGATATCATTAAAGAATATGATATTGAGATAGCTGAGAACTTGCAAGAGATCATCAAAGAACATATGCTGACAGGTAGTGTGTACAATGTAATAATATGTTTTATAGGGATAAAGGCTGACAAAATTGATAAAGCAACATTTTTGAATTTTGTTGTAGTTTATTCAAACAATCAACCAACCATCTGTTTAGTACCTACTAGAACACACCCGTGATATCGCGGGTCCGTGACTGAATTAAAGTATATAACTATGCGCAAGCCTTATCTTAGTATAAGTACTGTCATCTGATAAAGTTATGCCGATTATAAGATACTCAATTTTTTCTGCTTTCAAATCTTTCTGTTTGAACCCGTCGAACTGGAACTTATCAATTATTGTTAATATTAATTATTTGGAAAACAAAAGGTCTTGGAATAGAGTATTTTTTAATCAACAGCATTGTCCTATATTAGTTATAAATAAAGTTGAATTCTTTGATTCGCTGTTTTACGTCATGCCCGCTAACAAATTGAAACTTATTTTTAGTCCAGATTTTTAGTATTCGTATTGTTATCTTAGAAAGTCTCACGGATTGAAATACTACAATAGGTAACAATTTGACAATTTAGTAGTGTCAACCCTGTGATTGTGACCCGTGTATATAGCATATTAATCCTGAATACACCGTTTGGTGGTGCGCCTGTCAGATGCGGAACGTACAGAAAAGGTAATAGGTAACAGGTGATTATACTATTGGTCTCGGTATCGGACTAGACCCGGAACTTCCTAATTATTGGCAATATTAATTACGTGGAAAACAAAAGGGCCTGGAGTGGTGTAATTTTTAATCTACACCTTTGTACTATATTAGTTGTATAGAAAGTTGAATTCTTTGATTCGTCGTTTTTACGTGATGACGGCTGACAAATTGGACCTCGTAATTTTAGTATTATAGATACATTTATATCAAAACGTGTACAAGATTTCTTAAAGGACTCGTTACTACAAAGCTGTGTAGAAAACAAAATGCATTTATGATTTTCTCGAAGAGTAGATCCAACTCTACATGTGTAAATTAACAACAAAAAGAGGTTTTGAAACTGACAATCAAAAGTCTTAATCGATTATGCAAATATTTCAATATACATTTTTATTTATATGATGTCTACTCATGTACGTTAATTAGAGAAGTCCTTCACAATATTTATTCAACAGAGTCTGACTGCTTGAAAAGAGATTCGTCAACAGTTGAAGACAACGCAAGGTAAGTTTTGAATAAGAATAACACTTAATATAAACAAACTCATTTGTATGCATGGACACTCAAATGGCAATAAATGAAAATAAACGTAAGGAAATACTTATTAAAGGTGAATTTGCAGATAAACAGAAGCCTTTTTGCGAAGACAATAAGTAATGGTGTTCAGTGCATTTCTACTTTAGAATATTGTTTTTTTTTAAGCTGAATTGGAATTTTACTGTAATACTTTTTTTATTCTAATTCACCTCTTTCAAATAAAAATGCTTATAATTTTCTGATAAAACATTTTTGGAAAACGTATGAGTCAAGCATAGTTAGTTACTGTTTAATATACCAAAAAATGAAACGACTACAGTTTGCTCTTCTGTTGAACGTTAGTTTAAAATATCAACTTTTTATGAAATTTCGATCAAAAGGAATCAAACATATATCGTATTATTATCTGTTACAACATATTTTAATATGTAGTTACAATACTTATATGTAAGATATCATTATTTCCTTAGAATAACCATTGCCAAAAAGAAACTGAAGCAATTTAGAAATAAGCAATTACTTGGAAGACAAGACCATGAACTAAAAGAATTAATTGCTAAGACCGAGGAGATTTTATTGAGATCAGAAACAGAAGTTGACTATTGTAAAGAAGATATTGCTAATTTGGAAGAACATTTGGTGTCATGGACGAATACATTAGAACAGATAGAAGTTAAAAAATTAAGACTGATAGACAATGAAAAGTCGAATAATAATAATGATACAAATACATCAAATGGCACTGAAAATGGGATAGTAGAACATGTCAATGGGTCACATGACACAGAGGGTTTTGATGGACAGCACCCAAATTGGCAAATGTGGCCTCTATTTGTGTAAGATTTAAAATTAAGATGATCATATGAATATCAGTGTCGTTACTTTAGAAAGTAATTAAAATGTTGCGCATAAGTTTTACAATTACAATACAGTCTAAAGGCTCTTGAAGGATGTTATGATTTCAACGAATGAACAAAACTTGTAACATCCAATTGAAACATATTTTAAAAACATTACTTTTGCAAGTGTTTTGTCTAACCGTCGATACACATGTTCGATCAAACCTCTGACCCACCAGCCATAATGTTATTCATCGATATATAAGTCTGCAAACAGGTAAACCTGGTTGATAAATGACCCAAACATCAATTTGTTTCTAAAGGCAACTTTCAGTTTTATTAAAGTGCTTTTTCGTGGCGGTAAGTTTTTATCAGTGAAAGAAATCGGAAAACACCACAGACCTTCGGTAGGAAAACTGACAATATTAATCAATGAAAATTGGAGTGGAGCGCACCTGCCATGTGAGGCATATGAAATAACAACATCAGTGTTGACAGGCTAGCGATACATAGTTCGAGTACTTAGACCTGTCGGCCACCGCGGGTTCTTCGATTGACTAGAAATTCTAATTAATTAACATCAAATGAAATAGAAATAAAGCCGTACAGTGTTAAAGGTTGGATAAATCATTATAATAAATGAAGATTGAACTTTTTTTCACCCACAATAATATAAAGATAGTGTACCACTTGAATCTGATCTTATACGGTTATAAGTGACCAAATCGAAAATAAAATATACATAAATACAATTACGTAAATTTATACATTTCCTTGTAATCCAATAGCAATTAGAATATGATATAAACACTCATAATTGTTTCATAGCAGTAACAATTTATATCGAAATATATTGTAGATATGACATTAAAGGAACAAGTCGTTTCAATCAACGAATATGTTGTGTAATTCTAGCTACTCCCGGGAGTTTGAATAGAAGTGATATCTCATGTGAAGCAGCAGATTCCTATCATCTCTTAGACAACTGTTTGGAATTTATTGATGAGCAGGCAATATCAGGCTTGATCACTATTAAGGCAAACGAGGAAAAATCAATTAAGTTTGAGGTATTTATATTTTGGCTTTTGTCTTTATCCAACATAATAAAAAATCAGTAAGTTTACACAATGTTATATAAAATAAATTAAGATTTTTTTTGGATATCGCCTATTTTTATTCATACAATTCAAATTAAGTTTGTAAGCTGTTTAAATATAGCACAGCGGTGGTAATGAACCAAAAACATGCAAGTTTGGAAACAATTTGTCAATGTAGAAAGAAATCTATATGTTTATCTCATTATTTTCATCTCACAGATGTGAGATGTTTTGATAGTAAATAAATCTCTTTTTATGTCGCTTGTGCATATCTTTCTGATTCTGTCAAACATTACTCCAATTGATTAGGGAATAACAATACTTAATTCCTGGTAATACTTTAATAAATTCTAGAAAATCTCTAGAACTGACTGGATAAATTTATAGAATTGCTTGCATCAATCCTTCACTAATTAAGTGTTTCGGCGGCATTTTTATAGATTTTAAAATGGGTTTTAGATATAGGTCCGCTATTATCGGGGATTGAATAAGATTTCATGCTATCGAAATTCGGGTTAATGTTGAAATACGTGGATGTTAGGTGTCATTTTTATACAAAGTGGAAATTGCCTATGATGATTTTGACAAATCACAATACAAAATAAAATACCCACCCACAGAGGATCTACTACACCTCCTTTCATCTGTTCTAGTCAACAGTATCTTTGAATTTATTGGACTTCTATATCAACAATGTCTTTGTGTAGCTATCAGGACGTGCAGTTCCCCATACTATTGTAACATCTTAATGTACAATAACATAAAAGAAATTCTTTCTTAATTCCGTAATAGAAATAATATATTATATTATGTGCGATACATGGATGATAGCTTTATGATATACAATGGCAACAAACAAGATTTACTTTTTTAAGGTTAGCTTATAACCACCATAAGTTCCTTAAATTCACATATGAAAGGAGTAAGTTCTGTAAGACCTTTTTTTGGCCCCAAAATATAGTAGTTTTACAAAATTGTGAAAATGTAATCTTTTAGCTATTTACTGGAAAGCAGAACGCTTCTGCTACATAAATATGGGCTGTTTTTGACAATACAATGCACATATATGGGGTACTAGCATCATTAAGTCATGCTAAATTACTGAAATCTTAACAATTTTAGCATTTTTGTTAAATTTTAGACGGTTTCCGAAAATCTTTCACATTAACTAATGGAATCAATTGAAATAGACACTTAAGTGTTTGAAAAATGTTCAAAATCTTTCGCTGGATGAACCTGAAAGGAGAAGGTCCGGTAAGGACCGATTTTGGCCTCAAATTTCAGGTTCATGTAACGAAAGATGTTGACCACTTTTTAAACACTTAAGTGTCTATTTTAATTGATTCAATTAATTTATGTGAAAGATTTTAACTAATTTAGTCATTAAAAACGCTCCGATTCAAGCTCAAATATGAAAAATCTTCCAAATATGCTGAAAATTGTCACTTTTCAGATGTTTTTTGTCAAAAATGAAAGTAGCCGCATCGGTGTTCATCCTCAACCTTTATATATGTTATGTATTATCATCAAATACAACTTTCATATAAATATTTTGGATGAACACGAATGCGGCCACTTTCGGTTCACACGGAAACCGTCTAAAATTTAACCAAAATGCTAGAATTGTGAAGATTTCAGTAATGTAGCATGACTTACTGGTGCTAGTACTCGATGTATGTACAATGTATTGTCAAAAACAGCCTATATTTATGTAGGATAAGCATTCTACTGTCCAATAAATTACTAAAAGTAAACATTTTAACAATTTTGTAAAACTGCTATATTTTGGGGCCAAAAAGAGGTCTTACTGGACCTACTCCTTTGAGGCCAAAATCGGCTCTTACCGGACCTACTCCTTTCAAATGCTGAAACTACATATCTCGATGTCCATTTATTTAAAGGGAGAAAATTCCGAAATGAAAACATTTGATTTGAAAAAAAAAATGTAAACCCACCAATTCATTTTTATAGCTACATCGATATCGGAACACTTTTCATATTAGACATGTGTGCTCCGGTTTTATCAAGGGTGAGGTTATACGATACATTACAAAAACAAATAATATAGATGATTTAGAACACATTCTTTCACAGTTCAAATTGAACTTGATAAAGAGGGAATACAAGGAGAAAGAGACAGACAACTGTGTAAATGAGGCAAGAACAGGGGATAGCAAATTTCTATTGAAAAATTCCTTTAGTTTTATCTACCAAATACAATCAATGCATAAAAGAAACTGGAAAAATGTATTATCAAACATTTGGCACATATTACAAAAAGATTTGATTTGCAATAAGAGAATACTCACAGATAAAACATATTTTAACATATAAAAGGTGCAACAATTTACCTGATCTTTTTACATCAACTTAAATTCGAAATTAGGAAATATAGGCCAATCCCTGATGATGGCAAGCCAATATCTAAAACCCGTTTTAGAATCCCTGATAAGGCCATCGAAACACTAAATTAGTGAAGGATTGATGCAACCAATTCTATAATTTATCCAGTCAGTTCTAGTGATTTTCTAGACTATATCAAAATATCAGGAATGAAGTATTCTTATTCCCTTATCAGTTGGAGTAATGTTTGACATGAATTAAATAAGGATGTTGGATTCCATTTTATTTTTTATTGGTAACGAAATTCAATCCCTGCATTCATAAATTAAAACATTGCATTAGTAAACATTGGACTAAAACAGGATGCGGTTTGCAACAAAAAATGTTCAAGCAAACCAATATTAGCGTATGAAAAGCATAGGAATATAGCAGATCTATTGCCAAATCAAAATTAAATAAATTGATAGGTGAATCCCTGATGATAGCGGACCTACAATGCTTAAACCCATTCATAAATTGTATACATTTATTATTAGTACATAATACAAAAATCGTCGAAACACTAAATTAGTGTCGGATTGATGTAAAGCAATTGCAAGTCTATTGATACTGGCATCATGTGATCAATATTTTGTAATATAATTACAATAAAGTACTAATAGCATGTATACGGAGTCTTCCGAATAAGATTTTTTCCTATCAGAATTCGGATTGATGTCGGAACACGTGGATGATAGGTGTCATATTTTAACAAAGATATACGGAGTCTTCGGAAAAAAGGTTTTTGCTATCAGAATTCGGATGGATGTTTGAATACGTTGATATCATGTGTCACTTTTATACAAATCGTCAATTTATCTGTGTCAATATTGATGCGTGTCAATAAGTGAATTAGCCGTAATAATTTCGGTCGTATCCTAAATCTTAAATTGATTAGTATATATGAGTTACAATTAAAATTACTCAATGTTTTATATTGGACGAGTGATGTAGTCTTTTGGAACACCGGATGTTAGTCGGAACACTTCTGGCCACCGTTTCACAAAGCCTTCTTAACTTACGATGATCGTATCCGTTTACGATCGGTTTACGTGTGGTTCTACGTTCCCGTTACGTGTGTTTCACAAAGGCATCGTAAAGAACTACTAAGTTGATCGCAAGTTACGTCGTGTGTATCATCGTAAGTGTATCGTAAACCGAGAAGAGTGCTTTCTTTCACGTCCGCACATTTATCGAGTATGGCATGCCAAATAAACATTTTTAAAAATAATTATTATGGATGTCGAATTAGGGAGATATTTTTATATCAACATTAATACAACTAAAGAATTTTAGTCCGTTTTCAATATTTATTCAAGATATATGACGCTTACAGTCATAGGACAAAAGTGAGTTCCCACTCAAAAAATGTCCGATCATTTCAACTAAAATCGGCATTTTTCAAAAAAATATTACCAAGTAAGTCTATGAGTGATTTTTATAAAATAGATACCATAAGATGCAGAAATGTCTGAAGTTTAATTGTTTATTTGGCCATATTTTTAGTGAGGTTCTTTTTCATTATTGAATGGGTTAAACAAATTTTTTTTGACGATTTTAATTTGGTTAGAATACATAGCAAACTTTACCGTGAGTCAACTTGCAATATTTTTCTTTGTGTTCACCTCGTCAGTAATTTAAAATACATATATTAACAACACTTTGTACCAATATTCTTTTTGGAGACAAAAACAGTCAAATATATTTAACGAAACTATCCGACTCAGTGAGGGTCTAGATTAGGGGTAACGAGGGGTTTGGGGGGTTGGGGGGTTGCATTTCTTTGTTCTGTAATTCTTTTAGCCATTCTTATCTTTTCAGCATTAAAAATAGGCTTATACTTTAAATTATGTGCCCCTTTAGAATTTGCACTACACAAATGAAACCATTTATCAATTTTGTTAAATGTCTGCTTGAAACGAAACACAGAAAAATATAAATATTGTAACTTAGCTTATTTGTAATAATTTGGATATATGGGATAACAATTTAAGCAGTAGATTAGATGAAATTAGTTATATTTGTTCTTATCTAGTTTGTAATATATGAGGAAATAGTATGAGAAGCTAGCGCTGAGCATAAAGTTTTATAAAATATACAGCATTATTAGTTATCCGACATTAAGAGTTATCTGGAATCTGACAAAGTAAAAATGTTATCACCAGAACAGGTTAGATTTATTATTGATAGCCCAATATAGAAAAAAATGCTTATCAATATAATCGTTTTGGAGGATTTTAATTTTTTTTTAACTTTAATTCGTAGTGAGAGAAAAATAGGTTTCCCCAACCCCCCAAAAAATCAAAAACAATGTCATCCGTCTTCCAGATCTATATATAAAATATATTGTTTTTTTTTTGTTTTTTGTTTTTTTTTAAAATTGGAATGAATTATGGATCTCTCAAATATGAAACTGAGGACGTAGGAATCATTCCGTCGAAAGAGACGTTTGTATTCTGCGACTCCCCTCCCTTAAAATTATCCATAAATTTTGAAATTATAAAGAAACTAAGGTTTCAACTCCGTTAGACAAAGTTAATCTTCGTCTGCATGATATGGCTATTTATTCGGTTCTATTTGGTCTGATAGCTCTTCAACTGTTTCTGTTTTTTGTGCATGCTTCGTTCCAAAAATCGTGAATTATAGCTCTTTGATTGTATGACTAGTTGTTGTATGTTTTTTTTCAGCTGTACAGAGCTTTTTGTTGTCAATGGTTATTTTTGTCGGAACTCTTTCACGAAATTTCATTGTAACATGAATGGTAAATTTTCCTTTGATCTTCTGGTGAGTTAACTCGGTTATTTTTAGCAGAGTGCGTTAACTGAATGAATTTTTAGTTATTTCACTCTCCAATCCCGCCATAAGGAACTTCTGGTTTGAAAAGCAAAGAATGGGAGGAGCTTAAACCAGTGCATTAACTACCATCTCAAAAGTTGTTAATGCACAGTCTTAAGCTCCGCCTCCTTGGGGTAGTAATTAGGGAGCAACCATTTGACGCCATCAATTTACGTAAATATTTTGGAAATATACAGACGATATTTCGCAATCCACGGCTCCTAGGAAAGTTTCTTGTAGTGTAACGTAAAGCGGGAAATACGCGTTTATGTAGTTAAATTGGTAATTTTAAATTATTAACTTTTTTTACATTCAGGCTTTTCCTTTTTTCCTAAATTGTTACATTATTTGGAGAATTGCGATTTAATGTTATTTTTTTGTATTGTTTCTACCAAATTTTATTTTTATACTAAAACTAGAAATTGATCTGTTGTCTCACAAGGAAACAGCTGTTTTAAGGTTTTTTCTAGAAAAAAATCCTAAATTTTCTAAAAACTTTTCACCCACATTTTGTCGGCTTCAATTCAGTGAGCAATATTGAATTTCATGCTAAATAAAGGAGCTTACCAGATTAAATTAACGCGACCTATTAAAATAGTCAAAACAATAAGTTTTTATTCCAATTACAATTGAACTTTTTATATCAATTCGAGATTTATGTCATGTTGATCTGTAATATATTTATTTGTATTAAAACTTGACCAACTTCTTAAACTATGACAGACCATACGCGAACATTCCGACGTATGCCGCGTTTTTATTAAAAGTACGCGTACGGTACAAATACTCATATAGTCTGGAACGTAGACATCTATCTATATTGTTGAAAACTATACTAATTACTATACTATGTTGCCTTCTGGATGTGCTTAGTTTGTCTTTGTCATTTGGTTGCTGTCTTATTAACGTATAACCTACATTTCCAACAGTTTTGTATAGCTAAAACGGCTAATGTGTATAGAATAATTGTCTTTTTTTCCCTAAATATATGCTTAAAAGAAGAAGGACCGAGGAGAGATGTGCACAGGCACTTGTTTCGATCTATCAATGGGAAGGTCGACTATCCATATATATTACATATTGATAGTCAACCTTCCCATTGATAGAAACAGGTACATGTGGCGATGTCCCTAAATAAAATAAAATAAAGTAAACAGAAAAAAATGCTTCACTTTTCAATCTTTAACTTCCCCTCCCGCTTCCAAATTTTGTTTCTACTGTATTAATTTTTGAAGACATGTCGCATCTACACAAAGTCTTATTGATCTGCAGCTTACCCCTATTAGGTTTGGTATATATGATCTACATTAAATTCGATTCAAAAAATAGTCACTCGAAAGGCATATATATCTAAATAGTTGCAATAAGTTCCATTAACCACGAAACTAATTACAGTCAGATATATTTATTTCGATATTCTTATTAAAATACATTTCTTTTTTGGCCGAAATTACAAAAAATAATTATTATCTGGTTTGACTGTGAAACACTGATTTCAGATTTATATTGTACACATAACTTTAAAAATGGGAATAAAACATCCTTCTTTAAACGTTTTATCGATTACCACTGTGCCTGTAGTGATATAATTATAAATAGATTTCCGAACGCGGACGTAATAGAAAGCCTATTTATTAAATTGTGAAGACGTACGCCGGTAGGAAATAAGATGAGTAAACAATGATTAATACCTTAGATTTGCTTTAAGTTAGTTGCTTGAATATACAAATAATCAAACGAAGAAAGACTTCAAGTGTAGTTCTATAATATTGAAGATTCTTCTTCGTCTTCTAACATTTGAGGCATCTTGACAAAGAATAAAGAACGCTGCAGCCATGTTAGATGGATTAATTTATTTTCGTAGAAAAACTACGATGGAGTTACGACTGGGTATAGCTGTAGTAAGTTACGCCAGGATTTACGCTTTATTTACGATCATCTTAACTTACGACGGCTTTGTGAAACGGCTGTAAATCCTACGATTTATTTACGATGGACTTACGATGCCACGTAGACTTACGAAACCTTTGTGAAACGGTACCCTGGTCTTTCTATGACCAGCTTTCAAATACATGCGCAATAGCTATGACCACCTTTCAAATGCATGCGCA
Organism: Mytilus edulis; assembly: GCF_963676685.1. NCBI lineage: Eukaryota > Metazoa > Mollusca > Bivalvia > Mytilida > Mytilidae > Mytilus > Mytilus edulis. The sequence continues at coordinate 30,504,935 of NC_092348.1, read as the reverse complement.
ATAGCTTACTAATCTGTTGAATATGCATTAGCATCTTAAGTTGCTATAGAGATATTTTACGTATGATCTGAAATTTATTATGATATAATATTTTCTTGCACACGATTACAAGCTGCTAATATTAACCTACATGCGTAGTATTTTAATTAGTCAAACGATGTAACCAGCTGTGTTTAGATATGAGATAAGATTTCATGTAAACAATGCGATTTATATTCTGAACGAGAATAATTAAAAATAAAATCTTTAATTATTGAGTTTTAGTAGCATTTTATTTTAGATTTTACGTTTAGTGAAGATGTACATGTTGTAAAAAGCAAGCTATTTATTTTTTTATACTGAAATTAAAGGGAAGCCAACTTCAAGTCTTTCTTGCATATGATTAAATTACAGTTATTTTTTTTTTGGTTAAATATTGCAACTTTAATTAAAAAAAAAATGGTTATCAAAAATAAAATTAAATAGATATTGAATATGAAAAAATAAAATATTTTGAACGAGAACAATTAAAAATAATATCTTTAAAAAAAGTATTAGCACTTTTTGAAATTTAACGTCTAGAATAGACCAAGGACATGGAAATATAATCATAAATACGTGCCTAAAATAGGTGTAAAGACGAGGATTTAAAAAAAAAATCGTTTATTGAAAATAACGTTAAAATTAATTATGAAAGTTATGTCGGTATTTATTTTCATTGATATTGCAAATTTAAAGTTATTTTCTTTGTTTAAATATTGCAACATTATTTACTTTTTTTAATAACCTCTGAATCCCTTTTGTCATTAAAATGCGACTGATAAGTATAGATATTCAATATGAAGGGGGAAAAAATAACCGTGACTGAAATCTAAATCAAAAATTTATTTTAAAAAAATACACATTTGACCATGCAGATGTAAGAAATGATACTTCAAGCAATGAAACAACGAATTAAATGTGCCACTTTAATTACGACTGATAACCTAAAAATGAATCATGCATGCATTTTTAGCAGACTTAACCAGGTCGGCGATAAGATATCGAATATAAAAAAAGAAGATATCGGGTTTGGTGTCAATGAGACAACTATCTACAAGAAACCAAAATAACACAGAAATACAAACTATGGGTCTCCGTACGGCCTTCAACAACAGGCAAAGCACGTACCGCATAGTCGGCTATAAATGGCCCCGAAATGACAATGTAAAACAATCAGTTAAAAAAGAAAATTAACAAAGTCCGTATCATCGTATGGGTAACTTAGTTGCTCACCAGAGGAACTCTACGCAAGCGTTTAAACACGCGTTCCATAAGTTTTAAGTACGTCGAAATGCAAAGGTATACGCTTGGTGAACGCTTTTACTTCAGGAAAATTTTAATGGAACATAAAAAAAATCATTCAGCTCAAGCGTTTGTCAAACGTATAAACCTGTAAACTGCACGCACATAATATACACGCTACACGAGCGTTGAAAACGCTACAGATAAGTTTTAGACACGTTAAGGGCACATTGCATACAAAAATACTCGTCGCCTTAAAGCTTTCATTTAGGAAAAGAAGTCCGATACGGGTGAAACTTCATCAAACCTACAGAAGATATTACACCCTCTCCAACCATGCAACATGGGACTAGACATAGAAGTACAGGAACTACTCACATTAGTTTGAGCTGTACAAGATCTACAAAATATCCCGCCTGCCTCAAAGGTGCATATAGAATCGACCATGGTCCAGCACTAATGATACAAATACCAACCAGAGTTACAATGACGTGGTAGTATAAGTCTTTAAAGGCCACCGAGCGGCCTCCAAAAATAAAAAAAACCCACTATTTAGTCGGCTATTAAATGCCCCGACCATTAAGATTTAAAAACAAAAATCAAACAAAACTAAACAGCCTTATTGATAACAAAATAATTTACGAAAACAACTTGACCGACATGAATTATGAACAACAACCACTGTACTACATGTTTCTGGCTTTAGAATGGACATTGTCACATAAACAATGTGGTGGCCATAAACCCAACCCTCCCAAATGAACCAAACCTTAAGGACAACACATCGCAAGAAAAAACTGTAAAATATCAGTTGCAATTCGCGTCCCTAAAATTATGGGTACGGTGCACAATTACTTACATAAAAACAATAGACACAAATCACTGAAATAATCGCACTTACCGAAAGCTATTTCAAAGCTAGTGAACATGTAGACGAACCAGTGGACATAGACGGACTGGTAAACATGTAAACAGACGGGCGAATGTGACAGACTTATTGACAAACATTCACATATAGACAGACCTGCAGTTGGGAATGTAGGAAGACTAGGAGAAACGCTAAGGTACGCTTTACGCACACCCAATACACGCTTTAAGCTCGTTGTGCACACGATACAGATATGATTGACAGGTTAAATGCATCAAAATTACTAGCGTTTTGGAAGCGTGCATGATTTTTTTTACCTCGGCCGACGTACGTCGGATCTATACGTTGATGTGTGAAGCCGGTATTACATTTTTTAAACCACTAAACAGGCAATGTCAGTTTATAATTCTTATGCACAACAAAAGTAATATAAGACAATACATCTTTATTAAACAATTATCTTATATATATATAATGCCAAACAAGCATTTTGGGTTTACGATTGCATTTCTTTTTTTAAAGAAAGCAACTTGTTTTGTTTATTGAGTGACAAATGTTATTTATATATCTAAAATACAACAGAAGAACGGATGCTTATACAGAGGTTCCATATAAATTCTATATGAGAACTAAAAAAGTCAGACCGTATTGGTACATTGAAGTACTTGTATGTTGTAATACCGATCAACTAATCTAAATTAATGTATTTTAGATACGAAATCAATGTTTTATTACATCATTTTCGGTTAATTGCTTAGGTTACTGTACAACGTAAATTTGCAATGACCTTAATATATTATCTACAATTCCCATTTTTTGAATGCTCCACTGAATGAGACGATATAGTAAATAGCTAGTTTTTTTCTTTTCTTATGATGAAGAGTATGACCTTGTACATTTGCAAACAAATCATCCATGTCTTTCTTACCTCTAGGTTCCAATCCTTGTGTATATACCGGTAGTATCTCATAATTCATCTTTAATACCAACCGTAAAGTATTACAAAGGTGACTGCTGGGCGGAAGGTCTTGCAGCGCCATCAATAAACATACCAGATGTTGCAGTAAGTTCAATAAATAATTAGATATACTAGTAATTTTACTAAAACATAAGAATAGATATCATATGTTGACTTTTAAAGAAAATATATAAAAAAATTCCAACATAATTTTGACAACCAACCACATTCAATCATAAAATAAGCTACAATAGTTTACAATTGTTATTTATCATCTGATAGAATTACCCAGAGATAGGGAAAAGAGAGAATGTGATTAATGCTTAAAAAGATTACACACATTTAAATTCTATTTATAACTTACAAATTGTCAGAATAAATTACGTCTTTTATCTGTTTAAATGTAATCTTTAAAACGTCAAATTCTATTCAAATGTAAATCTAATGATACAAAACGGGATTATGCCACATTTCATCACATGAAACTAAAGAGAATCAACAGGTACAAATTGAACATTTACGCTCTCAATACTCTCTTAATACCGGAATGAATGGTGTAGAATATTTGTTTCAAACAAAACAAAAAACCTACATATTTTGACATTGTTTATAAAACAGTTGCCAGTAGAGCCTTGGTTAGTAAGACGGAACAATTATACGTTGACAGTCGTACACTGCTGTTTTGCTCATGTTATTTAACGAGAACCAACGTTGGTTTGCTTATAAACATCAATTACATTATTTTGTTTTAATTTTAATTTCAGAATGTAAGTTTTATCGGTGCTTCTATTCCTGTCAGAGACCTTGTTTGTCTACAGTGTATAGCAGTTGCAAGATACAGACGTCATGAAGTAGATGTTGACGAAAAGGGACTGACATATGAATTGCACGACGACCGGAATATAAAGATATCTATTCCACCGATGACATTTCCTAATACAAGTAAAGTGTTATCTAAGGTATTTTTCGTAAAATATTTTCCTCAATATAACAATCTGTATGATATGCATAAATGATCTTACACGACAACCATACCACTAATTGAGACATTTGGAAAACGTACATCTTTGTCTGTCTCAGTTTGGAAAACTAATTTAATTATTTATTAATTGAATATAGTATCTTTTATCAATAATGAAACAAATATACACCAGGGTTTAGATAAAGTACAGCCTTTAACAATGAAAACAATCAATACGGTTTAGTCGTAGTATTGGTACAAATGATCTTCCTTCAAAATTAAGCTAAATTTTATTAAATAACAGTTCATGAACTCGTGTCAAGCTTATAATCATAATCAAAAGAAAAATGCATTTTTTTTTTAAATTGAATAAGATTATGATACAATGTTGACTGCTGTATTTTGGACATTTTTACCTATTATGTCTGTTGGTTTTGTTCACGCATCGTTGTCAATATAATGGAATTTGCTACGACTGGCAAACACGTAACAGGTTTGGCTAGCTATAAATAAACTCATAATAGATACAAGGATTGGAATTTCATATTTACTCCAAACGTACGTTTCGTCTACAAAAGACTCATCAGTGACGCTCGAATAAAAGAATGTTAAAAAAGCTAAATAAAGTACGAAGTTGAAGAGCATTGAGGCCCACAAATTCCTAAAAGATTTGCAGCTAAGGCAAACTTTCCCTGAGGTAGAAAAGCCTTAGTATTTCAAAAATTCAACATTTGGTCAACAGTTAATTTACAAAGATAAAACCTGGTTCAACCCACCAATTTCTACATATTACGAAAATGCCTGTAATAAGTCATGAATATTACTGTGTTATCCATTCAGTTGATGTGTTTGAGCTTTTGATTTTGTCATTTGATTAGGGATGTTCCGTTTTGAATTTTCCTTGGAGTTAAGTATTTTTGTGATTTTACTTTCTACCGAAATGTCATATTTGCCTGTTTTCATTTTGATACTGCGAAAATTAATGTGTTAACTTAAGCAACGCCATTACCTCCTCTATTAATGCATCTTGGTAGCTATAATCAGTTAGGAATAAAACTAGAAATTGACACTCATAATTATTACCATCCTCTTTATCTTGCCTTAAACAAATAACTGAAAGGCTTTGTACTTGTGTTATGCATTTATATATATATATTTGATTTCCAGTTGTTATAAGGGTGAAATGCTATCTCTTTATGTGAAACCATGGCAACAATCTGTATTTATTTGATACAAAATATTGACAAAGAAGTTGCTGCTTGTCTCAAAAATCTTCAAAATTTCGTCCAAAGAAATTTTCGGTTCATTAGTGATTCCTTTCCTGACATTATGGACATTTATATATCAGGGGGTTCCAAAAAATTATAAACAAGTCAAATGGTCAAAATTATTTAAATGTTCGATGGTCAAATCTTTGTAAGAAAACACCAGAGCAATAGTATCTGGACCTATAGTCGTACGAATGTGAAAATACGGAATGTCAAACAGAAAAATGACCAAAATATGTGCCAAAAAAACACCCTTATATATTTAAAAAAAATAATTCATATGACCAAAATGCGAAACAGAACTTTTAACTGCTACCTTTATGTAACTTTCCAAATAAGACTTATCACCGGGTTTGTAGAAACATGAGGTACACAACGGGTAGGTCAGGATCTGCTTGCTCTTCCGGTACACCTGTATAGTGTTGTTTGTCTTTTCTTTAACAATTTATTTATATTTAGCCATGGCGTCGTCAGTTTATTTTCGTCTTACGAGTTTAAATATCCCCATAATCACCCCCGTATTTTGTATGGTTCGTTTTGCTCAGTTTTTCGTTTTTTATGTTGTTTTGTGTACTGCAGTGGTATTTGTCTTTTTTGTTTTTCAACTTGTTTCGACTTATAATTTTGTATTTTCCTTTGGTATCATTGACCTCTCTTTTGATATATTTCACCTCTTTTTTAGTTTGCATCGAATACAAATGGATTCGATTCATTGGTGAAAAATCAAATAAGTTTTTGATTATCATTAAAGTAATATAAAATTTTATAGCTTTACAAGTTTTAATACATCTGTAGTTTGAAGCCAGCTCATAATGGAGCGCATAATCCAGCGAAATAATTTTATAAAGTGTCATTTCTATTATTTAACAGTAAATGATTAAATTTAAAAACGTTGTCTTAAATGATGTACTAACATCAAGCGAAAACAAGTATTAACTTCTGATAATTATAGGTTGTATCTTGGAACAAGGTTGGCGTCGAAATAGATTCACAACTGAATAGCAACTTGAAATATATCAAAGCTATCGGATCCTATCTTGAAGTAGCAAGTGAAACAGTCACGAAATCTGACATTGAAGTGATACTATATAACATCGGATGGTTTCGTAAGTAAAAAATAGTCATTACCCAATACTTATATTAATTCATGATCAAATATTAGTTGCAATTAAAACTTTATCGTCAAAATCTACGGTGAAATAAATACTTGCAACGGACAGTGAATTATGTCAGGGGTTCCATATTGTCTAAAATTGGTTATCACTGTAATGAGAAATGTATTTATTACCATGATTACAGGCAAAATTTTAAGACGATTGATTTACTACTAAAAATGAAAGAAGAAAAGAGAACTTAGATATGTATCATACATTAAATTTCACTATCATTCCGGGTCACTTGAGTTCATCCAAATCTACAACAGGGTACGCATGCTCAATAAAAAGTGTTGCTCTATTGTTTAATCAATTTATTTCAAACGTTATTGTTCCTAGTAACTTTATAAAATTGACAGTAAAAAAAGAGTCAAGCGATTTATTCTGGAGGAATCCGGTCGAGCATGTCGTATTAGTTGTAATGGAAACGGTGAGTAAGATTTATCTATTTGAGAAAAATGACATTTTGATTTGTTTACTATAATTTTTTCATTTTTTCATCTGAATTACTTCATGTTGATACCTGATGTTTGCATGTCCAGAGGAAGAATTTACTTAATTGACATTACCTCATTTAACAGTTTGCGTGTCGTGCGGTGAGGACGTTTGTTGCTAAAAGTCCTTGATATATTTATGGATATTTTGTAAAGCAAGTGAACAACGAATTCAAGACTTTGAACCATACCAATCCAATAATATTAGTTTCCAACTTTTAAACTTTTGACTTGTTTGTATGAGTAGGAACCAGATATGTGTATACTATTTGAGTAACATATCCCATTTTACCTCCTATACTTTGCTAGGAATATGATTGGGTGGCAGCCACCACATGCACGTGGAGACCATGTGTATTGCATTTTAGGTTATTATGTTTCCATATTACGTTAGTAGCTTATGTCAATACACGGGAGATGAGCGATCACTTCTATTGAATTTACTGACCCCATATCTATTGTATTAGGCCAAGAGCACACTTTGTAACTCATAATGTCAAAATTATAATTGACTTTGATAAATTATTATTCAATAAAAAAATATGTTTGTGTTTTAAACAGTGGAAAAGGAAGGCGCGACCATATTAACAACAAATCAAGAAACATTACATAGATGCAGTAGGTGGATAATAAATAATATGAAACCCATAATGGCCGACAATATTCAAACAACATGTGAAGATGCACCGAAAGATCATCAGGTAAAGTTAAAAGGTTCTTTAAAGTACGTTGCGCTTTGAATCTAAGTCTTAGTTAAATTTCACAGCATGATTCATTATTAAATGTCTGCACTATATTAACCTTCTTTGTTTTAAATTCGATGATTTTTTTTCAACTTTTTTATAAAGCAACTAATGAACATAAATATATAATGTTTTATGTTAGAAATCTATTATACTAATCAAAGGGACATTACCTATGAGATAAATAAAAAATATTATTAATTATTGTTTGTTCAATCATTAATGACAGTAAAATAGTGAAATAATAATTAGCCAATGGGGCTCAAATTGGTAAAAAAAATAAGCTAAGAAACATCGATGATGAATTTTTAACTTGCAATTGAATAATTTCAACTCATCAAATCCGTATTCATTTGACCTTTATTTTAACCCCAAAGTTAGTGACTGGTTACTCGTGTATTCAGCTATCAAAATGAAAAGAATGTCAACAATGAAAGTAAAACAAGGATGAATCATTTGTTTGACTCATTCGATCAGGCAAAACATCATTCTTATACAATTAGAACAATGATAGATATAGTTCTACACCTACAATATAAAATCAAACAGACCTATACAAATCGAAATACTCGTAGTTGTTTCTATTAGTGAACATATTATTGTTTTTAACGCGTTTATATCACCGTCGGCAGTATTTGGATGTCATTTCGAGTGTTAATTATATAACGTCTAGACAAAAATGTACACGAAATGTGATACAAAGTATCGAGTCCATGTTTCGTTAATTTTTAAAAAAAAAATTTTGTAATTTGGATATACTTTGTAGTATGTTAAAAAACAAATATCAGAATTTAAGTCCAATCGGTGAATATGAATCTGACAGAAACTAACACTTTACAAGCAATTATATCAGGTTATTCTCACTTCTTATTCTACAGGTATTACGAACCAGGGGAGACAAGAATAGAATGGTTTTATATAATTTGATTAATTGTAATGATACCGATTTTGACAGTTTTATTCAACAACTTGAAAAAACCAACCAGCAACATATAATTGAAGTTTTAAATAGAGTAAAGACTGATATCGTCTTAGCACAATCACAAACCTCAGCAAAAGAAACTAATTTTAGCCAAGGTATGTTTCGAATAGAAATCAATTGAATAGTGTGCATTGGGACAAAATATTCAGCTTCAACTGAGTCACAGAAATCGATAGGAATAATTTCATGGAAATGGCAATCACACATATTTCAACGGATTCAGAGCAAATCCGGGAAATTAAATTTAAAAAATATAGACCAAGACAGATTCAAAATTTGAATTCTAATTAAAAAAGTTACGTTTTTTTTTCTTCAGATCATCAGTTTTATAATGGTAAGCTATACATTATTATGAAATCGGACGACAAAGAATGGAAGCCTGTACTTCACGAGCAAAAACCAATGAATCCAAAGTCTCGTGTGATTACATTAGAGAAAGGCCATTGTGTATATAAGTATGTTTAATTTTCTTTTTTTCACCTCAATACTTTTGTGTATTGTATTGCAGTACTATTTGGTATGTTTACTATGCATTGACTTTAACCCAACGGTACACAAGAGGTCTTATTTTTTACGCTTTTTAAAGTTATGTTTATGATTGAACTTTTCACAAAACATTTAAATGCCGAATATCTTCAGAAGTAGAGATCGCGATAGCATTATTACGTAAAAGAGGATGCTTTTAGTGAATCCAAAAGAAAAGGTAAAATACCAAGATACTGAACTCCGAGGAAAATTCAAAACGGAAGGTTCCTAACCGAATGGCAAAATCAAAAGCTCAAACACACGAATGGACAACAAACATATTGAATTTCAAAAGTTTATTCCTGTAAGTTTTGCCAATTACAGCTTAAGCAATCCAAGTTGTGATGCCCCACTATTTTTAAAATGTTTTTATTGTGTGTACTTGTAACATTAATAAAAATAATGATAAGACAACATTAGGTTAAACAATGACATACTTTGTTTGTCATATTCATGAAAGAAATATAACAATCAGAAGAGTATGAATGCCATTTTTATGTATGCGTATAACGTGTAAAGTAATAGATTAAAAAAAAAATAGCATGTATTATATGATCTAATATATTCGAAATTTTTCTGTATGTCTTAGAATAATAAGCTTTACCTCATCTGAGGAGTTAACAAGTAGAGAGTTGGAAAATGCTGCTAATGTACTAGATGAGCTTACATATTTTACAAAAGTAAAAATTATTTGTCGTCAAAATGAGGAGGATCTTCATGATGTGATAATTCACTGTACAAAATCATGTGAAGCGAAACAAAGACTATCTGAGTTAGACAATAGAGGTTATACTCAAGGGCCACCAGCAAGTGAGGAGTTTGGGTTGATTGACGGAGAAGAAATAGAAATTCGTTTTGAGCACAATATACAAATGACAAAGTATAAACTCTTTCCTCTGAAGATAAAATATTTTGCAAATATAGAACCAATGAAATTTTCTGGTCGAATTGAGATAGTTGATATAAACGACCAGCGAGGTGATGCAACGCATCACGGTCAACTAGTATATAAAGTAACAACTGGTAGATATGATAAAGAAAGAAAAGGAACCATGCACATACATTTTCCAAAGGTAAACCATTAATGTGTTATGACAGATAGTCCTGGTTTGAAATAGTTAATTGGTCGATAAAGTATAATATGTTGCTCGGTATTCTTTCTAAGATAAGTTGAAAATGACATATCAAATCGGTGAAATTTTAAATGAATAAAACATTTGTCAAACAAAACTGTTCATACCTTTTTTGGATAACAAATATACATTTCAAATATATTTGTAGGAACTGGAAGCAAATATTGAAGACTTTGTGCATACAAGTGTTGATCCAGGTAATAATTCATGAAAATAGTAGTTGATTTAACTCTTGACCTTTTTTCATATAGAATGTTTTAATGATTGTTTCGTACTTTGGCCATTTTAACTTTTTTTATTCGAGCGTCACCGATGTTTCTTTTGTAGACGAAATGGGCATCTGGCGATTATATTACATTTCACTTGATATCTATGATGAGTTTATTCTTAATTTTACGACGATGAATGTACATACAAAAGGGTTATTTTGTTGTGTTGAATGTACATGTATGTTCCACGGCTGTCAATATCATGGACTATTATGATACTAATATTGCTTTTATAAATATGTTGATATATCAGATTAAACACTTTAAATGTAACCATGCCTCATGTTAATCACAATAAATATTTTGTAAAAAGACCCTATCATTCTCAATTAAAACTTAAATACATCTATAGTAGAGAATAGAAATGGGGAATGTATCATAGAGACAACAATCCAAGAAAATGACAGACAACAGTCGAAGACTATCAATCGGTGTACAAGACAGCGAAAAACAAAAATTTAAACAAAATTCATCTGAATATCCTGACAAAGTTACCATTATAATATAATTTTGTGTATCTATAATTTTGTTTTCCGGATATGCGCATCGTCTACATGTACATGCTGTCCATCAGTATTGCTAAGATTGAGTGTTGGAAAACAAAATTAAATCCAAAAAATACACAAGCACCATGACAATATACACTACATATCAAAATGTACTTATACACGCGAATTCACGTAGGTATATAATCTTCATCAAAGTTGTATATCCTTTTATAGAAGTTCGGTTTACAATATATTGGTGACGAACGTAACTTATTATTACATTTCTATAATAAATACAAGATGGTTTTCTATTTAACAGTTAGACTTTTGGCAAAGCATATCGCCTGGCAACAGACGTATGATAATTCTTATTCAACAAGATGGGTGACATATGCTGGAAACTTAGTACAACAAGACATGCCAACATACAGACAAATTATCAGAGATATAGACGAATACCAATCAAGTGATTCAGAAAGGGACAGATGTGAAGCATTTATATTACGATGGTCTTCACATTATTCCGATCCTAAAATAAATAAGGTAAAAAGAATTACAGGTAATATTTGATAATCAGCACAAAGTGATAAACGTCACGAATTGGTCGGCCGATATGATTTGTTGGTGTTTTATTTTAAACTCAATAGTAAAATGCGTTCGCAGTACTAGTATTTGTTATTTATAGTTACCAAAAACGTTTGCCGTGGTTTTGAAAAATAAAATAAAAAAAAAAATCTCTCATGTACTAGGAAAATAAACACCAGAACAAAAAATGTTATTTTACGATGAAAGAAATATGCTTTATGCTATCCAAAACTAATACATTTATACAGTATGCTACAATTTTTATGTTGAAAAACGTTGAAGAATATTTCTGTTAGACTATTTTTAGGTCCTTTTTGATGGGCATTACGTTTTCCAGTCTGAGCGTCCTTTTGTCCTTCCGTCTTCCCCACTTCAGGTTAAAGTTTTTGGTTGAAGTGTTTGGTCATGGGTAATTTTTGATGAAGTTGAAGTCTTATCAACTTGAAACTTAATAAATATGTTCCCTATGATATGATCTTTGTAATTGCAATGCCAAATAAGATTTGTGACCCCAATTTTGCGATCCACTGAACATAGAAAATGATAGCGTAAGTGGAGCATTCGTGTACGATGGAAACATTCTTGTTTATTTTTACATGGGGAATGATGGTATTCAGGATTGAAAAATCAAAAGTTTTAATAGAACTTATATCAGAAAAAGCTTTTCTTGTTGTTATTGTTCAAAAGCTTTAGACAATTTTAAGATTAGTTAAATGTCGTCAACCATTGGAACTCTCTTTTTGTATAAAAATAAGACATAAAATTGAGAATGGAAATACATTATACACGAACGTCTTAGAACTGTTAATTGTGAGAAAAAAAAATAATGTATATTTCAGATTGAAAAAATGCTGGAGGCACAGTCTGAAGAAGAAACACGACAGAAGGCTTACCAATTCATTATGTTATATCTACCACCATTTGGTTAGTCGTTTTTTATTCTTTTTAACTGCTTTACTGAATGATTAGAGATTTTATCGATTTTCAGCATTTTTCGTCGTTCCCTTCTCCTTTTATCATCCTGCTCAGTTGCACAGTAATTCTCGTAGCATGGCTTTGTGACGTGATCAGACATAATCAAAGACGGCAAAATGTCTCAGAAGATATAATCAAACGTATTGTCTTTATTCTTAACAATTGAGGGAAAAAGAGCAGCAAAAAACGACGAAAAGATCAAATGGATATCGTAAAATATCAGCCGCTCAATACAATGTAAAGCTATTTAGCACGTTTGCTGAATTCACCACAAAAAAAGTTTGTATCGTGGCTCGTGGGTGATATTGAATTAGATCAATTTGTAGAAAATCCGATGATCCGTTTTGATATTTCGTTGTCTAAGTTAAACATACAAATCTGTTCTTGATATCTGAAATGGATTTATATAAGGCATGAGTACTAATGAGATAACTCTTCATGCACAATGTATAAACGTTATTAATTAAAGGACAAAGGACGGTCTTAAACACGAAGCTTTGGCTCACATCGAACAGCAAGCTTTAAAGAGCTCCAACATGACTAGTGTTAAACAATTCAAACAGAAAAACTGACGGTCTATATAAAAAACTATGGACCACACCAAAAAAAAACACAACCACTGAACAACAATTTTGTTCTTTCGAACGTTTCAAAATTAGCTAGATTATTTGTTTTACATTCTATCTCTACATCAGATATTCTAGAATTAATGTAGCTTGAATTTGAATTTGATAGAAATCTTATTTATTTTTTTATTCGAAGGATATTTTACAAATGAGAGAATAGAAAAGATAGCATATATCATTGCACGGGATTGGAAAATTATTGCAGAAAAATTAAACTTCAGTAACTATGATATAAGTCGAATCATTTCGTCAGAAGATGGACTCGTACGACAAGCCATGAGAATGTTAGAAATGTGGAGAATTGTAGATGCAGTTGTCATGACACCAGAAAGTCCGCTAAGAAAGCTGTGTAAGATCTCCGAATCATTAATCTGTGTTAACGCATTAATTGAATGGTTAAAAGAGTATGAGAAGAATGCAAACGATAATAGTTCAACAGATTGAATACATGTCAGGAACCCATACTGATACAAAATATCTGAACATAATTTTATAAGATTTTTTTTCATTGTCATTTTTTACCTAATCCACAATAACAAAGAAATGAACAATAATTATTAGACCGTTGGTTTTCCCGTTTGAATGGTTTTACACTAAAAATTTTGGGGCACTTTATAGCTTGTTGTTCGGTGTGAGCCAAGGCTCCGTGTTGAAGACCGTACTTTGACCTATATTATATAATGGGTTACTTTTATAATTTGTTATTGATGGAGCTTTCTCATTGGCACTCACACCACATCGTCCTATATCTTAATAGTTAAGAAATGAAAATATTTTTAGATTGCATATCAGATGATATATGTCATAATACGGTCTTTTGACTCCGAATTCATATATTTCGACAAGTTACCTACTCTTTGCTAGGACATCATGGTACCAAATAAAGTAAGAGCAACACAAAGAAGCAAACATCAACCGTCAATCAGTACAACTTTTGGGGGAAATTAACAGCTTTATAATTTCTTTATGAGACAAAGTTATCGGAAAACAGTACAATCCGCTGCCCCCTAAAATTACGCTGAAAGTTTAATGTAACTTATTTTAATTGTTCATACTCAACCGAGTACCAGAATGTCAATCACAGAAAATGTAACCTGTCGAAAATGTATATAATCCAGACTCAAAGGTCGGTAACATGAAAATAATCTATTATGGCTTCTGTATGAGTTTGATTCAAGACAATATTGACCTGACAGAACTATATTGATGGAGGCAGCCCATTATTGTCAGAGAATCAACAAACGAAATATGAAAATGTCAAAAAGGAAAGTTTATAACATATCAATAAACTGAAATAAAAGAACCTAAAGAAAAGATTGATCAGTATTATTGAATTGAAACAAAAAGGCTAAATACAATACGAAGTTGGAGAGCAATTACAAATCTTGCTGCCAAATGCAACTAAGGCGATCTATTCCCAGGGTTTAAAACCTTTGATATCAAAAAAGGTTTACTTTCCTTTTTGATATTATTGGCTTATTTGTATTTTCCAGACTCTAGTAGTAACTGTATAGAGTGATGCAGATCTCCTTCCGTTCGTTAATACGTTTGCTTATCCGTCTGTCGCTCTTTTAGTTTGTGGATGATTGTCAAAATATCGCTTGACTATACATTTTTTAACTTTAACACAATACATTGGATTATATTATACAGTTCAAAGTCGATTTGGATGGTTTTCAAATGTACGGTTCAAAAAGTATACCCCTTTGTTAACTTTCAAATTAACATTCATAGCTATGTCTTCCACATTTTTGGTTGGCTTCATGTTGTGTGGGCTTTAGCTTTCTTTGTATTGTTTTACAGTTTAATATTTGTATTTTCGATAGTTTTTCTATCATGGGTTTTTCTGTTTTTATCTGACTTATGATACAATTCCTGTTTTAATCACGATTTTGATATTTTGGATGCAATCTATACCTGTATATATAATATATGTAGTGGGCATTATTCACAGTTTGTAAAGTCATTGAAGGAAGAATCCTACATTATACAAATCATTGTATCAAGTTATTAATCATGATAATCATTAATCGATAGCTAATTCTCATTCTCTTATATACCCGTGGTCGAATACATTATTCTCTTGATAGGGGTGTTCCCTAAATGTTCTCCATACGGAACACAGAGAGCCCCCTTCGATCACCCCTATAATCTTCGACCAGGCCACTAATTATCCCGCCAAACGTTTAAATATGTGTAACTCTTTGTCAAGCGTAACCCATGCATAAATTCTCAAAAATTACAAAGTCATTGAAGAGAACAAGTAGGGATGGGACACTAAAATCTCCTTGTTAATGTTGTTCATGTGTGTTTCTAGTTACTCGCTTTTTGTATAAATTAGACCGATAGTTTTCCTGTTTAAATGGTTTTACGCTTGTAATTTTGTATGCCCTTTATAGCATGCTGTTCAGTGTGAGCCAAGGCTCCGTGTTGAAGACCATACTTTGACCTATAAAGGTTTACTTTTACAAATTGTGACGGCGAGTTGTCTCATTGGCACTCATACCACATCGTCTTATATCTATCATAGTAAGATCGCGCTATAGGATTTTTTTTCAACAGTCAAATTTGAATTAATTAAATCATAAAACGATCGTTTTACTAACTTTTAAAATTATATTTGAAAAACAAAACCAAAATTGATTTGAAATATGCTTTTATTGATAGACGTCAGGATAACGACAACATCTCTTTTTCTGGATCAAATTCTTTTTTGTTCAAACGATACAACAGCAGAAGTTGGGTCCACAGTTAGTTTGGAAACACCCTCTGACGCCATATTTCCACGAGACTACATATGGTTGGTATGATACGTTCTCCTGGCCACGATTTGAGTAAATGTGAAAAGCATTAACACAACGAGCTGTGCTGAAAAAGATACAAAAGAAACTTTTGCAGTTACTTATAATTCTAAGATAGCAAAAAGTAAAATCCCATAAATACTGAACTTCAAGGAAAATTAAAAACGGAAAGTTTCTAATCAAATTGCAAAATCAAAAGCTTTAACACATCAAACAAATGCATAACAACTGTCATAGACTTGGTACATGATTTAACTCTCACTTGTTTGACAGTTGTATCAAATTCCGTTATATTATCAACGATGTGTGAACACATATATATATATATAAAGCACAAAATGGCATACAGACAAAACACAGTAGCAAAAATGATAGACCAGAATACATATATTTACAATAGCATGATGACGGGATGTAAACATCGTACTGTAAAGATTATTAATATATGAAAAAATCAGAAAATGTTTATATGTTATAAAATATATAAAAATACTCATTATAGATACCTCCCGTTACATTTTATACGCCAGACGCTCGTTTTTCGTGCTCAAAAGACTCATCAGTGACGCTCGAATGAAAAACAAAATCTAACTTAAGTACAAAGTAAATTTCAGAAATGAAATAATTTACATACTCCGTATTACTTTACACTTTAAAATACCTTAAAAACTCTTTAGTAATATGTTCTCTCAAATCAATGATAACACATATTAAACATTGTAAAATACCTTAAGGGGCCTCCAGCAGTTGAATATTGATTCATAGTAGATGTGGCATCTGCACAAATACTTTCACAAGTCTTTCCACCATAACAAGAACGTGGTATTGCTGATGCGTATGCACCTGACTGGGCCTCGCCCATGCAGGCAGATTGTGCCATCTGATGGTCTGATCCAACACTGACTTGTATGTTACCAAGAGCAACTATATAAAAAAAAAACATTTATAAATAATACAAATATTCGTCATGTATTCAACTGGATTTGATATTTTGGGTATATAAAACGACTCAAAGATAAAAGTGAATATTAATCGTTTTAAATAATCGCATTTGTGAAACCAAGATAAACCATTGATAAGAACGAACTAACAATACATATAAATGTTTAACTCCCTTTCATATTTCATATTTCAAGTTTTTAACTTTTTAAATTGATGGCAATATAAAATATATTTATTTTACTCTTTTCATATTAATGCCAGTCAAAAAAAGAATATGTTTTTATTTGTATTTATAGAGTCAAAGCGCAAGGTTTACAAATAAATAATGAATTTATATAAAAAAAAAAAAAAAAAACTTACCAAAACAAAACAATAGACAATAAAGTGCAACGCTCCCCATTTTAGCTAGTTTCTATCTACAAACTTCTGTATCTATAAGCACTATAAGTTGTTTCATTTTCAAATCACGATATTTATATATTTTACCCAAGTCATGAATTTGTATGTTTTATCTCTGATTGATCAAATGTAAAAATAATTTTGATTGGCCAAAGGTTTGAGTGTGATACGCCCTTATACTACTTTAACAGATTGCAAACAGCATGATCTGTGGAATATCTATTAATCTATTGGATATTGAAATATTTTGTACAAGGTCAGGAACAAGTCATGTAAGTATCTAGTCAGTTTATTTGTCGATATATTCGAGCGATTGGTTTTTTCATGGTATATGGACCGCCCCCTTTTTTTTTACATTTTTGTTATAGTTTCATATTTTCGTTAATATTTTTTTTTGTAATTAATACATCATAATAAGAAATATATAAGCCTTCCCATTTCGCAATATGCTTACATGATCAATTTTAAACCTCGTCCACAAAATTTGACTTCTATGTGAAATGGTTGTGAACAAATCTTTTACGAACAGTGCGAAGTTGTTTATCAAAATTTGGTAAAGATCGGTCAACTTCTTTTAATAGAATGGAACACATTTATGAACAATTTATTTTATCCATATACATGTCGTCGTAATCTTTTTCAACGCTACCATGGTTATGAAGTATATAAAAAAAAAACAATACACCATTTATCGCTGATAGAACGCTTGAGCTGATAAGGTCTCAACTTACAGTGTTCTCATGGTGTTAAGAATTGAAATAGCATTTTTGACAAAAATTAGAGTTCTTTCTAAAGCTAGAAACATAATGTTTTATCTATTTTTACACCTTTTATGCATACACGTTTCCGTTATACTTGTTACTTGTAAGCACACCACTCTTATCGATTAAACTATATTGTCTGTCTAATAAGTAACAATCCTAGGACGTTTCCGTGTTCCAGAACTATTTTTACATCGGAAATCACTACACATAATTTTTAAGTAGAATTTCAAAACCATGATTAGAAATGTATAAAAAGCTCAAACACACCAAACGAATAGCTAGCATATTACGGAATTGGTACAGGCATTTTTCGAAACCACGCACTTGTATGAGATTCTCATCAATTTCATTCACGTTTTCTTTATTAAGGCAAACAATGTGTTTTGCAATAAGAGCTTTACCAGAATGGATGTATTTGCGCAAACCTGGTGAGCCGAAGTTCTGCACTTTATATGTATATAAAAATGGATCAAAGCTGATCATTATTGTGTTCAGATGTAATACAATGTATACCATTCATTATCTACCCTTACAATGATCACGATATATGATATGGATATTATTGTTTCGAATGTCAAAGTACTGAACTTAGAATTTACAGCAAAACCATATAATATAAAAAGAAAACCCATTATTAACATAAGCAGACGTGTTTGTCTGTTTAGGGGAAAAAATCGTTCATAAACAAAAGCAAACGTTGTTCATCAAAATATGCAAACTGTTAATTATATTTATGTAAGGTATAAAGTATTATAATTTAATACGCCAAACGCGCATTTAGTCTACATAAGACTGATCAGTGACGCCCAGATCAAAATAGCTAGAAGGCAAAACACATACATAGTTCAAGAGAATTGATGGTCCAAAATTCCAAAACATTTTGTAAAAAATTGGTAAGGTTGTCTATTCCTTGGATAAGAAAATCCTATGCATTTCGGGTAATTCATACTTTCGCAAACAGTAAATTTATAAAAATGGCAATATAAGTGATATTCTTGTCAACCCTAAAGTGTTGACACATGGGCTGGTGATACCCTCGGGGACAATATACTTTCACTTAATTGTATTGGTTATTAAGGTTTTTATAGTTGAACACGGGGAATACACTCACACTCTTTTAATTCTTGACTTAACACAATTTTAATCGTGATCGCACACGGATTCTATTATTTGTATTCTATTCAAATTTATTACTATTAAGAAGGTATGTGTAATCAATATGAACAGCAAATATATTGAACAAATTTATGTTAAAAGAAGCTGCTTTACTTGATATGCACTTTAACTTGTCAACAATGAAGGTAAAAGCCAAATATAACAAGATTTTCGTAAGATATGATATACAACGTCCGATAACATTCCTTTTTTAGATTTATTTGCGCAGTACATAGGTGTTTCCCTCATCAATAACAAAACAACAAGCCTCCGTTTTGGATGACCTCAAAAATACATCAAAACATATTTTTCGTCCTTCAACATGCACAGATTACACAAATGCAAATTATTCATATTCTGAGTCACACATCGATATAAACGAGACATTACTACTATCAAAAACGAAATAGCGTTTATAACGCATCACCTTTAATTTTATATTTTTACTATAAATAACGTTGCAATATAGCAAATCGGCTATTGACTCTTATTTTTCCTACGACATCACATATTATGTCAACCACGTTCCCATGCTCCATCTATAATGATTGTCTACCTCCAATTGAAAGAATTAACATTTGAAATTGAAAATAATTGGGGTCTTTTTTTTTATTAAAAAGTATATACAATATTTTTAAAAGAGGGACGAAAGATACCAGAGGGACAGTCAAACTCATAAATCGAAAATAAACTGACAACGCCATGGCTAAAATTGAAAAGGAAAAACAGACAAACAATAGACGACATTATACCGACCTATCACCGATTAAAACTAACGGCTGAACGCAATTAATATCAGAAAAAAACAAGGTTGATCTAGCTTGCTCTGTGAGGGTATGGAAAATCAATCTCAGCATATGATTCAGACTATGTTGTTCATAAGTCGACTATTAAATTAAGTGTGTTTGCGTTTCTCTGTGATTAATGTTCTTGTGTTTGTTTTGACTGTATTGCTGTCCGTAGTGTTGTCATTTTAATAAAAAAAAAAATAGCATTGTCATAAAAGCGGGAGGTTTTGCTAGCCATCAAAAGTAAAATCACAAAAATACTGAACTCAGAGGAAAATCAATTCGGAAAGTCCATAATCACATGGCAAAATCAAATAACAAAACGCATCAAAAACGAATGTACAAGAACTGTCATATTCCGGACTTGGTACAGGCATTTTCAAATGTAGAACATGGTTGATTGAACCTGGTTTTATAGCTAGCTAAACCTCTGACTTGTATGACAGTCGCATCAAATTCCATTATATTGTCACCGATGCGTGAACAAAACAAACAGACACAATAGGTAAAAATGTCAAAAATAGGGGTACAGCAGTCAATATTGTGTTATCATCTTAATCACTATATAAACAACAAATGTAACGAAGAAGCACAAAAAAGCATACATCAAATTAACATTCGCATTATGATTATATTATACGATTTTATCTGTCTATGTAAAATGCACCCATCAAGGAAGGAGGGTTTTGAGTACTGGTGTAAAAATACGCGTTTAAAATTCGCACAGGTAGACATGAAATAATTTTGTCGTTCAAAGTACGACGGGATGCATAAATACAGTCACGCAAAATAGATATAACAAAAACTGACTTAACGGTTAAAGTAATAATAATAAATAAAATAATAGTATGGTTCAAAGTATGACAGGATACATAAGTACACGTCAAATGTATATCACAAAAAAGTGGGTTAACAGTAAAATTGATATTAATAAATAAAATAATTTTGTCATTCAAAGTATGACAAGATACATAGGTACAGAGCCACATCATACAATAATTTTGTCGTTCAAAGTATTATGGGATACATAAGCACAGAGTTACGTCAAAAGGATATCTCAAAAAACAGACTTAACAGTAAAAGTAATATTAATAAAGACAAATAAAAGAATAATATAACACGTTATTAAGATGATAAACAACGTCAGTACGCAAAATCTATACGTCAAGACCATCGTGTATTATTTGTGAAGTTGATACGGAATATTTATCAACAAGTTCTGGGTACCTTCCGCTGAACATTTTTAGAAAAAGGACGAGACGTTCTTTGACATACCCCTGGTTCATCAACTTTCTGCTCAGACACTGGTGACGTTTTACAAAGTCTGAGTAGGAGCTGCAAGCTCTTGAATACCGAATAAGTTGGGAAATGTATATTCCATATGCAGGTGAAGTTGGTATATTACTACTAAGGTGGAGGAAATTGATAATTTCAAAATCAAAATCGTCTCGTTTGTCATAGATTCTGGTATAAAGATGACTGTGTATGTCAAATTCGAGGTATTAGTCTAAAAATGAGGCGGATGAAGCCGTGTCTGTTGTCTCTTTAATTTATAGTTCTGGTGGATATATTAATGGAACCCAACCAGAAAAGTTCGGATTGTTAATGGAAAGAACATCATCAATATATCTGAAAGTGTTCAAGGTTCAACCCACCGTTGTATTCTTAAATTCTTCTGTACCAAGTCAGGAATATGGCAAATGTTTGAAAATATGTCGTTTAAGTGTACGTTTATGTTTGTTTTTGTTCTAGTTGTACCTTTGATTTCTTCTTGTAGTTGATGTGTTTCCCTCGGATTCAGTTTGTTACCCAGATTTGTATTCCTCTCAATCGATTTATGACTTTTTAACACCGGTATATACTGTTGCCTTTATTCAATACAAATATACAATTAGTCTCATTACGTGGAGTCTCATGTTATAAAAGGAACACGAAAACCACAATTGAAAACAGAAGCATCAGCGACAAACATAATTTGTTAATTATTAAAAAGAATTTAAATAGAAAAATCGGGCACTTTTAAATTTCAATTTGCCAGAAAATGTGACTCAACAAAATTATAAATGTAAATATTGCTGTTGATATCAAATTTATATAATACCACAGCTTTCAAAAAGTAAATGAATAAGGAATTAAAAAACTGAATACAAACAAGGGTAGTTTGAAACTATATGTCCCAAATTCACACAGCGTGTCTAAATATAATTTGATATAATAAAATAAGAAATTTATTCATACAAGCAGCGAGAAGTAAGATAAATATTAAATGCACTAGTTTTTCGTGAACCTTATGGAATCATTTATTTTTTTTTAAATCACTAACAAAAATTGATCCGAGATAATAGCAACTTTCGTTTGAAATAGTAACTTCATACATGAATTATATACTAGTTATATGTTATTTTTCAATTTAAACTCAATTTAGCTTGATAAGCAAAATAAAAGGTTTCAAGTTGTTTTCATTTAATATTATTCCTTTCATCATTCCCTTATCTTGAAATATGCATATGCATTTACCATATTATTCACAAACAAAATCATGACAAAATAGAAATTAAAAAAACAGACAAGAAACGGTGCATAACGACAATTTAACGGTTGATCCATACGAACTTAGATAATATAGATGGGTCGGAAGTTTCTGCAATTCCTGTTCCATTAATGGCACCACCTTAATATTATCAAATACATTCAATTTGATGTTTCTGATTTTTAGATTTTATACCATAGTAATGAGCTAGTAAATGTCGCCTGTCGAACTCCAACACAGGGCCTTGGTTGTTCATCTACATCAGACACTACCTTTTGAACACTAATTTTGTGAGTTCAAACCCAAAATATGACATATGTTTGTATCGTTTCTGGAATACCGACTGCTTCCAACCAATTTAACCTGACAAACACAAAATAACCAACAGTGATGAAATTATATCAATTTATCCAAAATCAATACAATATATATACTTCATCAAGACATGATAATATTTTTATCCTTAAACTTAAAAACAGAATTTTTTTTTAACAAATATCAAATTTTGAAATAGAGGTTAATACAGTAAATGTTTAATTAATATAAAAAAAAGACAATGGGACATAGAAGGGACACAAAAGATCACCACATATCCATCGCAAAATATTTAATTTTGATTAATACATGCTTTATAGTTTTGAAAAAAGTAACATAAACATTTAAAGCAGATCAAATATCTTAAAACCAATTCAACGTAATCAGTTACAGCAGTAGCATGTTAACATGTAGATTGCTTTACATATACAATTGTTAAGTACACTTTATGAAATCATTTAATATAATTTAATTGGTGTATAAACGATCACGTCATGTTTTTAAATTTATCACTAGTGGCATATAATTATCAGATTATCAGACTGATAATGGTATAAATCTTAAACAGTTATTTTTTTTTAATTCATATTCTGTGGTTTCATCACTTAGTTTCTCTTTGTATAGTCTCAATAAGGGTTGCTATAGAAGTGTAAATATACTGCAGTATAACATTCCGTCGTACCTTGTTAAGATACTTTGGTCCCATTTTACAATTATGCATTAATAACACTCTTTTAAAAACTCAATGTAAAGTAGAATTTATAGTGAGAGTGCTTCTGTTGTTCCGTTGTTTGTCTCTTATTTTTTATATTTCTCCTCGATTTTAGTTATAACAAAACAGTTTCTCAACAAAGATTTGATTTTCGAACAGCGGTTAACTACTGCTGTATTTATTTACCAATTGAAGTGTGTGCAGTAACAAAAATGTAAATAATATCGATGTAGTTAAAAAATAAATAAGTTACATCTTAAAAGAGGGACGAAAGATACCAGAGGGATAGTCGAACTCATATATTGAAAATAAACTGACAACGACATGGCTTAAAATTAAAAGACTAATAGACAAATAATAGTGCAGAAGACACAACATAAAAAACTTAACTGTACTTTATGACGGTATAAACAGGTGTAACAGTACAAGTAAAACAAAAACCAGATAGCTTCATTGCGATAAAGTGTTATTATTTCCGTCCATTATCTGTTTACAAATTTGAATATGCAATTGTATTATGCTTGTCATCAAAATTATTTAAGCAAGAACAAACAGCCGTACACAATTAAATATCAATTTATTGAAGGTCAACGTGACGTTTTGTACGAAATCGTCCAGCTATAGAAATTGACTAAATGATCAATAATATTTGTTTTGGTGTCCTTTGTTCAAATGGCGTTTAAAAAGTTTTGTTATGATTTTTTTAGGGGGACTGGGGTTAAAATGATTTTTTTAAGCAACTGTGCAATAATGAATTATGACAACCATTTGTTTTAAAGTACACATGTTGTCGTCTTTAAATATACAAGAGTTAGCTGTGTATTAGTTTATGACAATTGAACTTATAAAATCTTTATTATAATCACAAGGTTATATTTTATATAACTCATGTGGCAAACACTATGATTTGAAGTATAATTTATACTTAGATAAATCACCCGTGGAATAAAGATTTTATACAATCACTTAACACGTTTACTAAAAACTTACTTTTAAGTATAAAACACCAAGATGTACACAGACACGAGCTGATTATATTAATGCACTATATACCGGGGAATGTCACTGTACTGAACAGAAATTTTCCGGACGAAGCAGTTATATCGTGTCCCACAATATCATCCTGTCAATTTAGAATGCCTTTGTGTATGTTGCTAGTCATTGATATAGCCAGATTTAAAATATCTTTAAATGGACCTATATCCGGTATACTGTTGATCTTTTACCATATAACTGAATTGACATTTTATAATAATTTTGTCAAGAAACAAATTGTTGGACCTGTGATTATATATGTAATGTTCAATCCATGACCAAGCCCCATATTGAAGAACATAAACTATCTTAGCTACAATGCTTGTTATCGTATTATATAATAATTCACTTTATAATTGTGATGGTTAGAATAATGTCCATTTAACATTTGTTTAATTCAATATGGTTTGCTAAAACAGATATCATGTGTAACTTCTTCGACAAATGCATACTAATGCTTTATCATTTTTTCGTGAGAGTCAAACGACTCGTGTTACAGTTAGATATGGAACTAGTTTCCCTTCTTCTGTGGTTGTTGATTGGGTTCATTTCATTACAATAGTTTTTCGATCGTCGATAGTTATTGTATTTTTTTCCTTTTTATGTTTTTGGTACAGTGTCTGTTTTCGACGGACACATGATTTTGGTAAACTCTCCCAGGTTGCTCTGTTATCATTTGAATTACTTTGTCTGATTCGCAAAACCACTCCGTCAAACAGGATAAATACAAAAGCTAAAATAAAAAAAAACATTCACAAATCAAACATGCAGTACAGTATGACGCAATCATTACTACGAAAAATTAGTGTAGATAATAAATTCTAGAAATATACAACAAATATATTTTGAACCAGATAATAGTGCATCACATCAATGTTTATATATTCAAACATATATGATAAGAAGTGCGATTAAGAATATTTTCGTTTAGTTTAAAAATATTTATTTATAGTGGATTGGAAAACAAGTAATTGCAACTTATTCTAATCTCTTTACATTTTGTAGGTGCGAGTGCCTACTTGTAGCAGCATTAGCCTGCTCTTCTTCGAATTGTACATGGGTGCCTTTTACATGAAAGAGATATGGCTCACTCTTAACACAGGTCAGCCGTTTATCGTCCCCTTCTTACAGACTATTATTTGTTTTCTTAATACCACACTCGTAAATGTTGTCAACGGAAAACCGAAAATTCAGTCCCTGAAATTTTCTCCCAGGAAATATTTTCGTGTACCTTTATACCATATCAAAATGTTCACAGAAGTGGTAGCAATAAATATATAAAACGTCTTCAATATTTTTTCAGGTCTCTTTGAATAAGAGCAAATTTAAAAAGACATGGTTGAACTAATTTTGGAAAGTGACATGTTCAGATGGCCTTGAATGCATTTTATGTTTTATCAACAAATCATTTTCTGTGATATTCTGTATTTCTTTTTTTTATAACAAATGGTACCTGAGCACGTTAATTGATTAAGGCTGTGGGGCCATTGTTAGAAATCAGAACTAAGAAACTGTATGAGTCTATCGATACCCATGCTACGTACATATTTAAAGACCATAATGTTGCAAAAGACTTGTCCTATCTCCATGACTAATATGTTGTTGTCCCTTCCGATAAAGCTGTAGCGGGCAGGGGCTTGAAATGCTTCGACCCACGAGTTTTTACTCCAATTATATGAGTAGTTTGTAAATAACAAAGTCAGTATGACAAGATATGAGCTGGTCAGTATACAGGCATTTGCTAAAAGTCACGTAAATAAGTTTCTATGTTTTGTTCATTTCCAGAATCATATATTTTCATTTGTATTCAAGATATGACAAGAATCTATTCAGTATAATACATGTAGTAATTTATCTCTACACTCAAGAGATAATATGTTAGTGTGTCGGAAAAATACATAAAACGGCTGAGTTCTGCTATCTTACTAAGAAAATAAATTACCCTAAGAGAAAATCCTAACTTCAAGTGAATTTAATCACAATACCTCTTTCTGACATTTTTGTATATAGTTGTAACTGATACCTCACCAGTTACATAAAACATGTTTATTATTATTAGTTATAGTCAGAACCTTTCCTGAATAACTAACAATGAACTACAGTTTGTACCATACATAAACTGTATTGTTTATTATAATTTCCAGACCTATAGGAAATTATCCCTTACTTGTCAAATGTTTTCCTATTTAATCCTATTTGTTACAAAAAGAAAAATGTTAACAGTAAACATGAACTTCAATGAATAATTTAAATAATCCTAACTTTAAAAGATAAACAAGAAATAAAACTTCAAAAAGTCCGCTAAAATGAAATATTCCTTTTTAACTTTGAAAACGCTAACTTTACTATTTTCCTTTACAATTTAACCTTTAAAAAAATGAAGTTTCTAAAATAAACCATTTTGACTAAAATAAATAACGAGCAAATAAAAATACCAACTGTAGGAACCAAAAGTTTTAGCAGAACTGACGACCAAGCGTCGAAATTACGTCAATGTTGGATGGTTGGATTGTTGGATTGTTGGATAGTTGGATTGTTGGATCGCGCGCTTGCCGTCCAACTAAATATTTGAATTCTTAAATAACTTACAAAAACCATAATAATATACAATTTTAGTAACCTTTATATAATAAACAAAGTTTGCATGGTACTAGATAAATTTCTATAGTAACTAAAAATACAACAATATATACAGCGCCATCGGAAGTCACAATACGTAAACAACATTGCGAAAAGTTATGTGTGTCACCGGCGGACCAAAA
This sequence comes from Mytilus edulis, assembly GCF_963676685.1. Classification (NCBI taxonomy): domain Eukaryota; kingdom Metazoa; phylum Mollusca; class Bivalvia; order Mytilida; family Mytilidae; genus Mytilus; species Mytilus edulis. Next base: position 30,477,440 of record NC_092348.1, on the reverse strand, counting down.
TGACAAATATCAAGGATAGTGAGCATTAACATCTGCAAAACATTGAAGACGTTGACTACAAATACTAAAAGGAATTACAAGGAGTATGTGAAAACAGTTGCCAACACGTAAAAATAGTGTTTTATTGAACAATCGTCCCAAGTGACACATGGGTTCTACTGCGCATGTCAATACATTTCATTCATAAAATTCAAGCACAGGTGCGTGGAATTTACTACGATTTACTACGATCTACTACAGTTGCTACAATTGGATCTTCACAAAAATACAAGACATACAGTTGGATTATTCAGTGGATTATTACTATGAACTGGTAAATTATTACATGAACTTCAACTAGTTTATCAAATATATGCAAATGACAGTAATTCAATATTTCTAGAAAAATCATAATATTGTAATTGTTCTAACTTTACTTTATTAAATGTTAATTAAAACTTATTTGCTTCAATTATCATATGTTCCAGACTACAAGTATTACAAGTAGTATAATACAAGTTATTTCACACAGTTACTGTTGCCTACATAATAACTTTCATAAAAAGTACAGAATATTAAAAACAGTATGCTTTATCAATACCAATTTAAAACATACATCAAAAATATCTTACATGTCTATCACACGTCACAATAAAATACATGTACCCTAGTCGTCGTACTCTACATTTTACCCCCTTTCCATTATTTGCGTCCCCGCAAACACTTTAAACTTTTGCAAAAGTTTTCATTTCAAATTTGTCTATGTCTTAAATCATTTGTAAATATATACTTCTTAAAAAAGAAATTATTTCTTAAACTTAATGAAATTAGCTTTCTTATTAATACCATCTATGATTATAATATAAATACATCATAATATATTAAAATATGTAAAAATTATACATAAATATATGTCTTTTTATATTATATTTTACAGATACACCAGAAGATTCAACATTGTGACCATTAGCATGAGGGCAGTAGATACCAGATAAACATACATATATACCAAATGTGGAAAATTACTGAACGTTATGAACAAACTGGAACATGGCTTAGAACCAGAGGTTTTCTGAAGGAAAATGTTAGTTACCATGCAAATAGTACCAAAGCATTTAAATATAAGTTCAAAAACACACCCAAAATTTAACTTTTAACACTGAAAAGCTTTGACTGTATCTAATATAAATAACTTTTTAAGTTTTCAACTTTCCAAAATAAATTTTCAGGCTAAATTATTTTTTTAATAACTTTTAATTTTATAACATGTATAATAACCTTAAATTACTTTTGATATTAACAATTCAAATAAGCAATACCATAACATTTCTATTAAAAATTAAAATTACACGTACATCTTTATTCAATCTTAAATTAAATGTCTCTTCATGTAGCTACCAGGGACTTCTGTATCTTTTGTGCAACTGGAGCATTGTTGCTACATGTACACAATGTATTGCAGGGGGTGGTTCTGTTGTCAGATCTTTTTCTTTAGTAGTCAAATGTCTACCTATTTCTTCTTTGGATACCCCCTTTCCAGACTCTAAATTTGAGTCATGAAATTGCAGTCTTCTCATTGCAATTTGGTTATTTCCATCAAATGTGTCTTCACATTTAATAGCATCTTTGGTTCATGTTCAACAACTTCTGCTGAACCAATTACTGTATCTTGATAAAAAGTCTTTTTGTGATCATTTGGGTTCATTATACTACATGTACTAGTATTACAAATTACATCTTGGCTTATGTTAGCTTGGCTACTATTACTATTAACTAAACATGGTGCCATTACTAATGGAAATCTTTCTGAAAATTTCTCAGTGGATTGTAAAATACAATCTTGAACTGTTTCAAGAGAATCATCATGACGTCGGTCAATGAAAACATCAACAAAATTTTCAGACCTTGGGGAAATTTCATAGTAAGCTTTCGTATAAATTTATTTGTTTGGCCAATTTGTGTACAATGGATAGCATGACCACCGAGCAGTATAATTCCATCTGTTAACTTTATGTCAGCAGGACCCCACTGAGATTTCATCTAAACGTCTAGTCCTAACAAAGCTTCATCTTCTATATTTGCAATTATCATTTCTGTATCAAAACATAAATTTCCTAATTTAATTTCAAAAATAGCTTTCCCTAGCTCCGTTAGGGGTTTGCCATCAGCACAAGCTAAAGTATTAGACTTTTCCAAGATTGGTCTATTAACATGAGGAATTTTATTAAAGGCATACACGGATAATACTGTCCGGACTGCCCCTGTATCTACAGTAATATTAACCTCAGACCCTTGGATATGTCCTTCGACATAGACTCCATCACTTCGGAGTACTTGTCTTGCAATAACATTACTTGCAACTGATTGTTCACTTCCTAAAATTGGGTTAGAACAAACTAAACTTTTATCTTCTAAAGTAACAGAAGATGTATTACTATTACTACTATTTTCCTCTTTACTATTACTATTACTACTAGTTTCCTCTTTACTATTACTATTACTACTAGTTTCCTCTTTACTTTTACTATTACTACTAGTTTCCTCTTTACTATTACTATTACTACTAGTTTCCTCTTTACTATTACTATTACTACTAGTTTCCTCTTTACTATTACTATAACTACTAGTTTCATCTTTACTATTACTATTACTACTAGTTTCCTCTTTACTATTACTATTACTACTAGTTTCATCTTTACTATTACTATTACTATTGCTAATATTTTTCTCTTTACTATTACTAAAAGTTATACTGCTTGTCACATACACCACTGTTATCCAATTTATGATCATTTTCATTAAACTTAAGGGCTAACTCCTGGTCAACTGTGTTAACCCGTTCTAGTTTAATGTATATCCATCTGATTTCAATTCACCTTGTGACATACTACTGTTGGGGGGAGTGTAAGGCATATTCATTTGACTTGGAGGAGTAGCCATATTGTTTCTATAATCTGGTTGCCTATTGGGATTGCTATAGCATTTTCTTGCATAGTGACCGGGTCGACCACAATAGTAACATTTTGGGATGTTTTCTGGGTTATTGTTTCTGTCACAATTGTTCTTCCTATAATTCCCATTAGGTGGGACATTGACATTGAAGGGCTGTCTGTCCAACTGTCTTTCATCAGGACGACTATGTCCTGTTACTTATGTCTGTATCTCATCATTTCTTTTCTTGTCTAGGTACATTTGATCAAACATCTTCTGTAATTCATCTTTGGTTACTGAAATTACATCTTTTTCTGAACTTGTGGAATCTTGCTTGTTGAAATTAGTGTTCTCTTTCTTTAGTTGCCTTACTTTGGTATTTCTTCCTGAATTAATATCCTCATGTATTTCAGAAGTTATCTCCTTATAGGTAATGACCTCTTGGACTGCTTCCACTATAGTTTTTTGGGTCTTTATGAAGTTCAAGATAAATTCTCGCTTCAGTATCCGACAGTCCCATTAAAAATCTTTGGAGCAAGTCTTCCTGCCTAATTTTTGCATGTCGGTTTGAATAGGCCTTGTCATATAGGCGTTTTAATTCTGCAGCATAGTCTGCAGTGTCTTCATTAGGTTTTTGGGTACGTCTATTAAATTGTACCTTATTTGCTCTTTCATTTTCAAAAAAACCCAAATCTATTCTTAAGTTCTGTAGCTAATTTAGAGTAATTCTTTAATGTTTTACTATTAAGTTGATCAAACACAAAATCACCAGCTTCCCCTTGAAGTCTGGTTAACAATTCTCCCAATTTATTTCTGTTATCCCAATTTTGTAGATTTGCAACTGCCTCAAATATATTTATCCAGACCTCCCATTTTTCTTTTCCTGTGAAAGAAAGGAGTTTGGCATTGGAAAACCCCATTTTTGATTTTGATCGTTTACTTTGGGTTATTACATCTGTATCAATACTATTTGTATCAATATCAGAGCATGCATCACTAAATATTTCATCATCAGATTCATCACACTCAGATGCTGAGGTGAAATCTAAATTACTATAAGATGTAAAACTTGGTTTACTTTTTCTAACTTTAGAAAAAGAATTGCTATTATTAGCAATTGTTGTACTTTTAGCATGTTTTTGTTGCTGACTTGAAGCATTATTATGCCTATATTGTTTGGTAATGCCAGTAAAAGCATTTTGAATGGCTGATACTACTTGACCAGTCATATCTTGTATCGCTACTTTTATACTGTCATATACCCCAGAATCACCTTGATTTTGAGGTTCAGACTTGTTTTCTATATCCTTTTGCTTTTGATATCTGGAGAACCTTCTTGGAGAGCCAGGTTTTCTAGGACTTGTCCTCTTACTCAATTTCGATCTGGGTCTTAAAACTATTGTTTCTTCTTCTTCAGTCTCAATACAAGACAAGTCATTAGAAACTTCATTAACTTGGTCACTTTCAAAATGACATAATGGTTCATCATCAGTGGTATAGAGAGTATTAATTTCACTGTCTTCTGTGTCATATTGGCTACTATGTCCCCTATTAATATATGTGTCGGTCTTTCTTGAACGAACAGACCTTGGTTTACCCATTGCACTGTTTATCTATTACACTTCAAAAGGTTCGTATCACAGGATCCAATAAAGTTTAATGAATCCCACCGAGGATGCCAAAATTATGTAGCGGGCAGGGGCTTGCAATGCTTCGACCCAAGAGTTTTTACTCAGATTATATGAGTAGTTTGTAAATAACAAAGTCAGTATGACAAGATATTACTGGTCAGTATAGGCATTTGCTAAAAGTGACGTAAATAAGTTTCTATATTTTATTCATTTCCAGAATCATATATTTTCATTTGTATTCAAGATATGACAAGAATCTATTCAGGATAATACATGTAGTAATTTATCTCTACACTCAAGAGATATTTATTGAGTTATCTCTACACTCAAGAGATAATATGTTAGTGTGTCGGAAAAATACATAAAAAGGCTGAGTTCTGCTATCTTACTAAGAAAATAAATTACCCTAAGAGAAAATCCTAACTTCAAGTGAATTTAATCAGAATACCTCTTTCTGACATTTTTGTATATAGTTGTAACTGATACCTCACCAGTTACATAAAAAATGTTTATTAATATTAGTTATATTCAGAACCTTTCCTGAATAACTAACAATGAACTACAGTTTATACCATACATAAACTGTATTGTTTATTATAATTTCCAGACCTTTAGGAAATTATCCCTTACTTGTCAAATGTTTTCCTATTTAATCCTATTTGTTACAAAAAGACAAATGTTAACAGTAAACATGAACTTCAATGAATAATTTAAATAATCCTAACTTTAAAAGATAAACTAAAAATAAAACTTCAAAAAGTCCGCTAAAATGAAATATTCCTTTTTAACTTTGAAAACGCTAACTTTACTATTTTCCTTTACAATTTAACCTTTAAAAAAATGAAGTTTCTAAGAAAAATAAACCATTTTGACTAAAATAAATAACGAGCAAATAAAAATACCAACTGTAGGAACCAAAAGTTTAAGCAGAACTGACGACCAAGCGTCAAAATTACGTCAATGTTGGATTGTTGGATTGTTGGATTGTTGGATTGTTGGATAGTTGGATTGTTGGATCGTGCGCTTACCGTCCAACTAAATATTTGAATTCTTAAATAACTTACAAAAACCATAATAATATACAATTTTAGTAACCTTTATATAATAAACAAAGTTTGCATGGTACTAGATAAATTTCTATAGTAACTAAAAATACAACAATATATACAGCGCCACCGGAAGTCACAATACGTTAACAACATTGCGAAAAGTTATGTGTGTCACCGGCGGACCAAAATGACAAATATCAAGGATAGTGAGCATTAACATCTGCAAAACATTGGAGACGTTGACTACAAATACTAAAAGGAATTACAAGGAGTATGTGAAAACAGTTGCCAACACGTAAAAATAGTGTTTTTATTGAACAATCGTCCCAAGTGACACATGGGTTCTACTGCGCATGTCAATACATTTCATTCATAAAATTCAAGCACAGGTGCGTGGAATTTACTACGATTTACTACGATCTACTACAGTTGCTACAATTGGATCTTCACAAAAATACAAGACATACAGTTGGATTATTCAGTGGATTATTACTATGAACTGGTAAATTATTACATGAACTTCAACTAGTTTATCAAATATATGCAAATGACAGTAATTCAATATTTCTAGAAAAATCATAATATTGTAATTGTTCTAACTTTACTTTATTAAATGTTAATTAAAACTTATTTGCTTCAATTATCATATGTTCCAGACTACAAGTATTACAAGTGGTATAATACAAGTTATTTCACACAGTAACTGTTTCCTACATAATAACTTTCATAAAAAGTACAGAATATTAAACAGTATGCTTTATCAATACCAATTTTAAACATACATCAAAAATATCTTACATGTCTATCACACGTCACAATAAAATACATGTACCCTAGTCGTCGTACTCTACAAAGCCTTAAACAATATCGTTTTTTTTTGTGTAAATTTCATTACACAAACAGCTTCATAAATGAATAAGGTAATGGCGATTCACTTGGAACTTTAGTGTTTACCCTCACGACACTTACAAAAGAGGACATCCTAGATAATCATAGGTCTGTTCTTTGTTCCTTTTGAATTTCAACCAAAGATGAAGAACTGGATCTTCCATCACTATAATGGATAACAAAACTACACAAGTGTCTTTACAAACAACGGTATATTGCTCCAAGTACTCTAAGAAACTTTTTCCTAAATTATAAACATCTGTGTTATCAGCAATCAAAGCCGCGCTTCATCCTTATTGTAAAACTGCCTATTCTAGAGTGGGCGTGAAACTAATGTATATAGTAAAAAATTTCGAAGATCTTTTAGTGTACATACAATCCAAGACTATTTCATCTGTCAATTGTATTAAAACATTTGACTTTTCTACACTTTACACAAGTATTCCCCAGAGGATTTAATCCTGCTGTGTAAAGAATCACTCTGATTCAAACAAAACATTCTCTGAAACTAACATTATCAAGATGCTTGATATCTTGATTGACAACATGTAAGTTACGTTTTGAGGAGGTGTTTTTCAACAGACTGTCGGCATTCGAATGGGAACTAATAGTGCCCCTCTTCCTGCTGACTTGTTTCTTAATTATTAATGAGACTGACTTCACATGAAAGATAAGAAGTTAGCAATATCCTTTAACTTTACTTTCTGCTATTTAGAAGATATGCTCTCAGTAAATAATTCAAAATTTGGCAATTTTGTTGAATGCATCCATCCCGTCGAACTACAGATAAAGGATACAACGGATACAGTTATGTCGGCCTAATATCTTAACTTACATCTAGAAATTGATAATGAGGGTCGGTTGAAAACAAAACTTAACGACAAAAGAGATGATTTTCGCTTTCCATTTCTATGTAGCAACCAACATTCCAGCAGGGCCAGCATATAGTATATATATCCCAATTCATTTGATATTCCCAGGCTATCAATAGGACAGTGTTGTTTTGGATAGATAACTGAACAATACCTCTTGTTGAATGTTTTACAACAAATAGCACCACGATTAACAAATCTATAGGAGCAAAGTAAAATATAAGGCTTCTATCATAATTGAATATATATAAGTGCAATGGTCCATTCGTTGATGGGTGATTGTTGGTCAAACGCATGATGGCGAGTTTAAAATTATGTAGATTGTTTTCAGAAGTACATGTAGATTATATAATAGTTAGATACTGTTTATAGATCTATATTTATTATTTGCTAGGTCTGTCCTTAATTACAGTTGCATACTAAATGGGAGATTGTCCACTTTGATTTTCTACTTGACCTTTTTGTGGACATTATAATTCTTAATTAATATTTTATCTGTACTTTGTTACTGTTATAACAATACCTCTTGTTGAATGTTTTACAACAAATAGCACCACGATTAACAAATCTATAAGAGCAAAGTAAAATATAAGGCTTCTATCATAATTGAATATATATAGGTGCAATGGTCCATTCGTTGATGGGTGATTGTTGGTCAAACGCATGATGGCGAGTTTAAAATTATGTAGATTGTTTTAAGAAGTACATGTAGATTTTAATAGTTAGTTACTGTATATAGATCTACATTTATTATTTGCGAGGTCTGTCCTTAATTACATTTGCATACTAAATGAGAGATTGTCCACTTTGATTTTCTACTTGACCTTTTTGTGGACATAATAACTCTTAATTAACATTTTATCTGTACTTTGTTACTGTTATAAGATTGTCGTTTACCGTTATAATATGATAATACGGAGAGTATGTCTGCTAAACTGTAGGTATTTAAAGAATGTCATGCACCATTGTTAACGTAAAAGAGGAAATATTTGCAAATTTAAAAACAAATTGCTACATAAGATTTACTTTCAAATTATCATCCCCGTTTGTGTATTTTTTAAATTTTGTAAGCCCCCAAATGAACTTAAAAACCTGGAAAACTGATTTTTACATTCAAGTTGTCTTCTACATCGACATATGAAAAACATTGAAAATGTAGTTTGTATATACCATTGTACTTCAGAGTGACGACCATCGCACCTCGGAGTTACTATCAACAAGATAGAGTCACAATGCCACTATTGCACTTCAGCGTGATAAAAAAAACGCAAATCAGCGTCAAAATTTCGCACCTCAGGGTTACCATCGCGGTTCGGAGTACCATTGCGGTTCAGATTCCTACATATTTATACAATAAAAATTGGTAATTAGTAAACAAAATATAAGGATAACCTACACTGTGACCTTACAGTCATGTCCGTTCTATGATTTTAAATTTACTATAAACAGACTTTATTAAGTATGTTTTCTAAAATCATATGGTATATCATTTGATAATTGATCTTGAGCAGTTGTGTAAGTATGTTATCTAAAATCATATGTTATATCATTTGATAATTGATCTTGAGCAGTTGTGTATTTAATCACTTTTTTTGGCATAATGAATGCGTCTGGTATACGCACATTATTTACAAAGTGATTCCGTTTGAGGGTTATTATATGAAGACATTATATTAAGGGTTTTTCCATTAGAGCATCAGTGTGAAATAACGCTAGCATCACAGGGTTATTTTAATATTCATCTAATACTTACCAATAATTCAATGTTAAAATAAAAAAGTGCAAAAATCTGTATCGAGCAGTTGCTATCATTTTAGTCACTATCGATATGTGACATAACGATCTTATATATCTGTGTTAATATACATCGTTCAGAGAAGTAATAAGCAATATTATGGTAGAAAAAAAGTTATAATATTAAACTAAGAGATTAAACTTTTCAAACAAACCGATATATATAGATTGCAAGTTTATTTTTATTGTTATGAGTGATTGAACATATTTAGATTGAGCTGCATTCGGATATGATTTTTTTGGTAAACATTGGTAAAATTAGCTTAGTTTTAGTGTGCGAATTATGTATTATTAAAGTTATTTATTCTAGAAAAAGTTTCTTAAACAATGAAAAATATGGGTTTAAAATATGAGCGTGTTAAGAAAAATGCGTTGATAATTTCAAAAACAACAAGTAAAGAAACGAGACGAAAAAGTATGAAATACAGATTTGAAGACCCATCCAAGTCCAGACCTTTATGTGTTACAATTGATACTATAAAAATACTTGGTCAAATGATAACAATCATAATATACCTTATCCTAACACGTGATGACAAATTTAGCATGCCTTTAATTGCATATAAGAGCGAACTGGTTGCCAGAAATTTGATATGTACTTTTGATCTGAACAACATGGCAAATGTGCCCTTCTGTTTTAATTGTACATGTATGTATTTTTCAATAAATAAGCAGAAACTTCAAACAAGGGTTCTACGGTATTTCGAAGTCCAAAACCTTTTATATGAGAAAATATATCCACAATTTTACCTATTGACAAAGATAAAGCTATGCGTAAGATTTATTTTGTGTAAAATAAGTAGTACTTCTTGTGTTTTAAGGTTCGGTCCCAAATAAATGGAAGTATGGCGTTCATTATCACTGAACTAGTATATATTTGTTTAGGGGCCAGCTGAAGGACACCTTCGGGTGCGGGAATTTCTCGTTACATTGAAGACCTGTTGGGGATCTTCCGCTGTTATTTTTTCTATGGTCGGGTTGTTGTCTCTTTGATACATTCCCCATTTTCATTCTCAATTTTAATACCTATGCGACACGATAGATATATCGTCAATGTTTTGCTATTTTTTGCTAATTTATTTTCATCCTGTATCTTTTAAAAGTTAGTAATGACATATTTACTTAACGGAACTCGGTTCTAATGGAAGGTCATAAGTTATTGTCATTAATTCATTAACAAACTTTAACTTTGTATATGTAAAAATAAAACGTAATCGATAATATTATGATAAAACGAATATTGATTTAGGTATCCGCTTACCAAGCGTATTCTTAAAGGAATTCAATTTAGTCATATATATTAAAAGGTATCATTACGTAGTTTAAGATAAAAAAAAGTTGATAATTTATAGTCAAAACTTTCTGAAGAAAAGATTAAAAACTGAACAGTTCACTGTATTGCTTGTAACCATTAGTTTCTATCGAATATTTTGAGTAGGGTCGTAAATGCCTACTTTTTGCCCATGAAAATACACTTTTCGAAATTATTTCGAATTTGCTAAATATCATTTTAGATGCATAATGATAATATCCAAAATATAAGTGAAGAACATCAAACTTTTGAAGTTACGACGTCACAATCATGTCGTCAAATGCAACGTTTTCATGAATAGTGAGAGAAATGAAATATTTTAAGTCTTCTATCATGTCTATTGCTATTGTCATAAAAATAAGGTAAAACAAATAAAGAAAATAAACAAAGTTCGTCTGACATAGTAGTCAAGTAACTCGTCAAATATTTTTATTTGCTATTCACCTTGAAACTTAGTGTTTTGAAGACAAATGTAATAACATATATAATAGCTTTGATTTGCTTTAATCTCTGAGACTATAAAAGGGCCCTACTGTCCTGATTTCTTTCGACTGGATGCAAATCGTGTATGACAATATTAAACTACAAAACGTCAGGGATATGAAGTGTATACAATATTAAACCCGTTTGTTTTTATTCAATTTGAAAAAAAATATGTGTACATCCCTACCTATACCGTAGAGTGACAAATTTGGTACAAACATACTTTAAGATACGTAAATTATACATACAACATAGTGTGCCTAATATTTTTGTGATTTGTTTAAAAGAACGTCGAATACATTCAAATAAAATATATATATGAGTTTTTTGTATTTTAAAGGCCCTACAACAAATAGTTGCTTACTTCTACGGCATTTGGTCTCTGATAGAGAGTTATCGTATAAAACATCATACCAAATCTCCTGGTTTTTTTATGTTTACATCCTATGAGAAAATGATTGGTATTTTTTTACGTAATATCAAATTGAAAACATTTTCTCTAGGGAGAAATACATATCAACAAAGAACTTAAAAGATTAAACTTCAAAGATATCAATTCTCTATCGACAATGATTAAGCAAATCTATAAACAATGATTAAGCAAAATCTTTATCACGCGAATATTGACAGGAATATTTGTCACTTCTAAGTTTTGATTAAGGTAAGATAGCTGTAATTTTTTTTATGTAATGAAAAATAGAAAAAAGTACGAAAATATGAAAATATGAACATAAGACCCGAAAAAACAAATTAAGATAGACATCATCTTAACAAACAGTCAATTGAAAGATTAATTGTGAGGTAAAACGCGAATAGATATGTTGTCAGCGTGTAATTTTTGTAACCGATTAACAATATAACTATCATCTATAGTTTTGCTGTTTCAACTATGTGTCCTTGATGAGCGTTGGACGTGTTTTTGAAGTAATTTTTATTTATTTTGTTTTATTTATTATATGTTTATATTCTGTTCGAAATATGCATTTGTCGTCCTCTGAAATGATCTCCAAAATTTTTAGTTTTTAACACAGCTCTTTATCCGCTTGCAGACTGATACTTGAGTTCTTACTTTATGTATTTGAAAAGATATTCCCAAACTTTTACTCATACAATTTCCTTGTCGTAACTTTTTATTTTCGAAGTTATATAAATTTTCTTTAATCACACGTCATGCCTCAGCGTGACTTCAAACTAATAAGATACATGATGTAGCTGCGCCGCTGATGTTAAAGTTGATTACTAGCTTTAACTTAATATCATCGATTTACTGACCATCATAGATAGCATTCCATCCAATAGACAGGAAGACGATTTTAACGAAACCTTTCTACCCTAGTTCTTTTGGGTGCATTTGTGCTTCTTAGTTACATGTTTCTTTATTTTTTAGTGATTAAAATTATACCACAATGTTGACTGCTATACCCCTATTTTTGACATTTGTATATGATATGTCTGTTTGTTTTGTTCAAGCATCGTTGTGAATATTATGGAATTTGATTCGACTGTCACACAAGTGAGAAGTCTACCTAGCTATAAAATCAGGTTCAATCCACCATTTTCTATGTAAGAAAACGCCTGTACCAAGTCAGGAATGTGACAGTTATTATCTATTCGTTTGATGTGTTTTAAGGATAATAATAATAAGGATGTTCTTATCCCAAGCATAAAAACTACGCCGTATTTGGCATAACCTTTTTAAACTCTTGATCTTCAGTGCTGTACAACTTTGTACTTTTTTTTCACTTTCGATCTTTTATATCTGGGCGTCACTGGTGAGTTTTGTGTTGACGAGGCGCGTTTTTGACGTACTGAATTTTAAACCTGATTCTTTTTGTAATCAATTAATCATGTGTTTCTTTGTCTAATATGTTCTCCTATTTATTTGTATTGTAGTCCTGTAATATTATGTTGTCCTTTCAATGTTATATTTAACTTGGCCATTAAAGTGCGAGGTTTGGCATGCCACAAAACCAGGTTCAACCAACCATTTTTATTCCCCTTCAAAAATGTCCTGTACCAAGTCAGAAAGATGGCCATTGTTATATTATTTTCGTTTCTGTGTGTGTTGCATTTTAATGTTGTGTCGTTTGTTTTCTCTTATTTTTGAGATATTAAGATAAGACGTGGTACGGTACTTGTTCATCCAAAATTCATGTATTTGGTTTAGATGTTTTTTTTGTTATTCCCGTGGGATTTTGTCTGATGCTTGGTCCGTTTCTGTGTGTGTCATTGTTCTCCTCTTATATTTAATGTGTTTCCCTCGGTTTTAGTTTGTTACCCCGATTTTGTTTTTTGTCCATGGATTTATGAGTTTTGAACAGCGGTATACTACTGTTGCCTTTATTTATCGTTAGATTTTGCCAATATGTTAGGACATTTCCGTCTTGAGATTTCCTCAAAGTTTAGTATTTTTGTCATGTAACTTTTTATGTCAGATGGATATTTGGCGCTTACAAGATCTGCTTATGTCGGTGTCGATGTTAGGTAAAGGCAGCTTTTTGAAATTTTTAACAACAACACTAGCTAAGAAAGGGCTATGAATCAATCAAATTAAGGTCATCACTCAAGAAATTTTACGGTCGCATCATGAACTCATTGCCCATTATGAAAAAAGTGTGTGTCAGAAATCATATCTGATATTCTTCCTCAGTCATTATAAACTTCTATCATCAATGATCATTATCGAACTGACCAAAAAATGACACAACAGACTCGTAACCGGTACAGGAAATGCTTACCCTTCCGATGCACCTGATTTCACTCCCAGTTTTTAGTGGAGTTCGTGTTGTTTCTTATCAGTTATTTATAACTGTTGATGTAAATGTCCTTTGGTTTTGTGAGCCTTTGTTTACTCCTTGGTTTTGTTTGTTATTGACTTGTAAAGCTTGATTTGTCTCGTCAGATCTACCTAAGATATAGAACTAGTCAATCGGAATTTCTCTAATATGTATAAATTCAATTCGTGACGATTGATGTACCCATCTGTAGGTATGCTTAACAGTAAAACGTTTAATAGATTTATTTTTGTTTTATCTTTTGTTCTCCCGAACAAAACCGAAATGTGGTGATAACCTGATTTTAAATTAAAAGTAATGCGCATTGATTTTGTTTCTTTATCATTTAACTGGCTAGCTACGCTGTTATTACCATAATATAAAAGATAATTAAACTAATGCAGATGTAAATCAATATGTCTTCAAATTAAAAAAAACATATTATATGTTTGACGGGTTCATTTCTTTAGGTCTACAAGAAAATACACAAATAGGTATACTGTTTCAACTAAAGTTGATATTTCTTTTTACTGCGAATTCAGAGTTATATAACAAAAAAAGTATCATAAAATACTGTAATTATCTAAGTGCGTATCATATAACCATGTTCCATACTGTCAATAACTGTCTCATTATTATTTCGGCAATAGTCAACCAAACTATTTAATTTACTGACAAGTAAATTAAATAAACTATTGCATATCCTATAAACCTAAACAAATCTTGTCAGATCAGAGTAGAATTTAAATCGTATCTTATCAGACTCCCCTGCCTGCCAGTCCTGTTTAAAATGTATTGACCTACAATGTTCTTATTGACACTGTGCTGAATGTTCTGTTTTTAAGTACTGTATACCTATCATGTAGTGTTGTCATTCAAGTGGTGTTATTTAACATTGCCATATAAGAGGGAGGTTTCTCTAGTCATCAAGCCATGTTCAACTCATAATGTTTTTACAGTAATTGTCCGGTACAAAGAGAAGAATAGGATAGTTGTTTTTATGTATATAGTCGTTTATCTTTATTGCAGCTCAGTGCTTATGTGTTGCGTTGTTTTCCTCTCTTTTATTTAATGTGTTTCCTTCAGTTTTAACTATCAACCCAGATTATGTTCTCATATGAATTTGCACATCGATACACTACTGTTGCTTGGCTTCTTCAGTCTTATTTTCGATCAAAAAGAAGCTGTTGACCTTTTGATTATCATTTTTTTCAAAAGACGATGTTTATTTTCACAAGCTAAGGACTGATTTTGAAATAAAGGAGCTATGGCTTGATTGATAAACAGACAGCAATGAACCATAAACAATTTAGTCAATGTTAGCAGCGGTATACTACAACATGTATTGCCTTTGTTAAGAATGTTTCAAACGGTTTTCAAATTTAAAACGCGCTTTACTCTTTTTCAGCAAATATTCGAACAGTGACAAAGAAATTGAGCTAAGTTTTGTCTACCAAAATACCATATCCTCTTTCAGAAATTAAATATAATTTTAGAATTGAACAAATTTATTGTTAGGCTCGTCTATTCTCACACGCACTACAAATGTGATACATGATAAACTATTTTCATTTAATTACTTTCTTTACATTGATTATATATATTTCTGATTAGTTTGTATAATCTAGTGTAACTCGGTATAAAAAGTATTTCAAATGATAAAAGTTGATTTGAAATCACGACAAAGTCAGATTGTCTTATCATCAGGGTTTTGAAATTGCTTGTAGAGCTATGGTGTAAATATCGTTTGATGATAATTTCGTTTAAGGTATGTTGTTATATTTTTCAGATGAATGGAATATGATTTTAGGACAACATTTTTTGTAAAAAAAAAACCAACATAGACCTTTTAGATTTAATATAAAGCCGAGAATATGCGGATTTGTTGCTTATGATTCAAATCTCAACACGAGCACAAATGACACATAAATCATCAACTATAGCTATAGATCACCGAAAGGCTTAAGCTTTTATCAAAGAGTTTAATCAATTATATGTTGTGATCTTACCCTATTGTGTTAGATGCGAGCGAATGCTTTGTACCATTAAAACGTGTAAACCCATTGCAGTTGTGTTTTATTTAGATTATACGTTGGTAATTTTGGTGCCCTTCATAGTTTTCTTTTCGGTGTGAGTCAATGCTCCGTATAGAAGATCGTACATTGAACTTAAATGGTTTACATTTATAAATTTTTACTTGGATCGGGAGTTGTTTCATTTGCACACATATCACATCTTCTTATATCACGCTGGTTTCAAATGATATATATATTAAAATTCAATACTTCACGTATTCTTCAAAATATTTTCCTTAATCCGGATTTTTATTGTTGGATAACTTAATATGTATAACACAATACATAAATAATTAAAAACCAATTGTTCAGAGAACAATTGAAGGTCTTTTCACTATTAAAGATCTATTTTGAAATATGAAAAAATCAGTTAAAAATGTTAGTTTCTATGGCTTTATGATGTATTTATATGAATTTAAAGCAAAGGTCAAAATCTAGAGCGTCCTATTAACCTATGACCTTGACCTCAATTTCAAGGTCACAAACCAAGGACCTTAAATCAAAGGACCCTAGGTCTATAATATGTTTGGTTTATGAATAATATCACTTTAGGCGTTATTCTAAATGTAAGATGGGCAAAAACTCCAATTTATTGTCTGCGCACCCTTTCAACCAAAATATACAAGTAAGGACATGTCGCAACTAACAATTTATGAAGAATTATTTGTCGGTATGTCATAAGGTATTTGAAAATAAGTCAAAATAAGTCAAAATCAAAATTTAGAAAATGACCTTGACCTTTGACCTTTACCTCATTTTCATTTTTTTGGACCAAGGACCTCAAATCTGAAGACCCTAGGTCTCTATCACTTATGGTTTATTAGTTAGAAATGTATATCACTTGAATCAAATGAAAAAGGGGGAATAACTCTCATATGGAGTCTCCGTAAAGTTTCGGTCCAAAATGAATATCCTTATCCTGAAGATGTAACGAGCAATTTGGTAAAATAAATTTGTCGTAATCTTTTACGGTTGCGAAAGAGTAGTGGCCACAAGAAAAACAGTGTTAGGGGAGATAACTCTTACAATGTAAAGTATTTTATTTTGTCGTTGTAAATTTTTAAAGCGTATAAACTATATGATATCATATTTCAAATATCTAAGCGACATCTTTTGAAACCTCAATACTACGCAAGAAAAAAAATTAGGCGGAAGAAAAAAAAAAATAATAATCAGAACAAATACAATAGGTCTTTCCACGGAAAGGTGGAAAGACCTAATAAATACAATGTCGCTGTCCAACTTCAAATGCAATTTCATTGGTTGATATTAACTAATATCTTATTCAAATTATAAGCAAACATATTCATAGATTATACTGTAGAACTAAGTATAAATGTGTGTGGTGAGACCGCAACAATATGCCAATTTCCAAACGGACAAAGACGTGAGCAACGTATTATCAACGTGCAACTTAAAAAAAAGACAAAAAGCCATACTAATATAGCATGTATAGTACACTTTAAAAGCTTCCTATTCAATTCAAAGTAAAACAACTGAAACTAGAAAACTAAATGCCTAATTAGTTAAACAAAATTAGGTCAGCTAGGTTTATAACATGTGTTTGTCTTCATCATTGACGTTAAAAATACACGATTTTTTCTTTGCAATGTATCTGTTACAATAAGAGTTATTTATCCTTTGTTGACAGACCGTAATGAATATACTTTTTAATAGTACCAAAAATGGATGACATTGAAGCATTATACTTGTTACGTCAGCTAAAAGATGTTCTTAAAAATTTGACAAAGCCTGTCGACCCAATAACATCTTCTGAAAACTACCACGAAATTCAAGAAACCGTGTTTAAAACCATGACAGAGACACGGGAAGATATAGAAAAGGTGTCCGAGTATGCATTACAGATCAAAGAACAACTGGAGAATGTGAGAGAACTGGTGAAAGTTTGCAGCATCCAAATTAGCGAGAAATTACAATATATGATAAAAAGTACGTAGTGTGGTTCATTTCTGATTACTTTCATTAAGAAATGACTGTACTAGATTTTTTTTCTCTGCAGAAACAACATAATAAATGTTGTGCACACTAAATAAAACGTGAAGCAGGTTTTTTTTTGAAATAGACATAAATTTTTTAAATAATATTATTACTCCTTATACTTTAGTTCTAAATTCAATTTTAAGCCGAAGTAAATCACAAAAAACGTTGATGTCACGTTCACATGACAAAATTGTTTCCATGAGCTGATAAAACAAAATATCGTCAAGCAATCAGGAGACGTATTGCTTCCCAAAATAAATTATAACTTGTTTGATGAATACAAAAAAAAATAGTACCTTGTGTCTGTCTTAGTAAACATAAGTACGAAGTATAATAAATGAACATTTGATTTTGAAAGTAATTTAGACCTGTTCCCTGTCCTGTATCTGTTTCTGCCATCACATGAGTCTGAGATGCCCGTATGTTGGAAGGGAGAAAGCCATTTTAGTTAGTAGGTATTTTTATGATTATTCGAAAAAAAATTAAAAGTTTGTTTATCTATGGGAACGGCGAATATTTGCCTCCACCTAGAGCACTTTGATCCAAAATAATTGCCGTATTTGTCCTATTAGAATCGAAATAATTCATGGGGGCTTGAATATATCTTTTTTTACCACGGGTTGGCCCGTTATGCCGATATATTACCCCTCGCTATCGCTCAGGGTAAAATATTTGTCATAAAGGGCCAACCCGTGGTAAAATCACGATATATTCAAGCCCCCCATGAATTATTTCTTAAATAAAGTCATTGTGCTTCCATATTAGCATTCAATAACTTATCAATCTTATATTTTAAACGAAGAAGAAATAGTTATCAAAGGTACGTGCACGTGTAACTTATTCATTTTGACGCCATTAAAATATTAAAGTATTATGACATCTTTCATCAGTACATTTGACATTTCTAGAAGTACAAATTACTCATTTTGCAGATCATAAGTTCCATGAACATCGCCAGGACAAAGGAAAAAATCAACGATGTAAGTGGTTTGTACATACTATGCATAGTATATATGCTCAAAGATAAAATGTTGATTTCAAAAGAAGACAATAATTTGTCAAACACATGATAGTTCTCGGTCGTGAATGTGCTAGAATTAAAAGTACATGTAGAAACCTTGCTAGCAATGTCTTTGTACATCTTCTTGTACTTTATATATCCTGTATTTATAGTTTTGATATCTATAACCCTCTTTTGTTAGTGGTTAATACAATCTTCTTTCCATTCAGTTTTAAAAAAAATATTCAATTGTCATTATGCAACAAAATATGTATCTTTTAATTAGTGCTTGCGCAACCAAAGCCTGAGCACCAAAAACACCTTCAAAACCGGGGAAAGTATTGTCTGGAAGTGTTAGCAAACGCTGTGGCATCCGTCCTGCTGCTCATGTTAATAAAACCCCGGAATAAGTCGTATTCAGAAGATCACATTTGGATTTGTGATCCTAATATTTACAAATAATGTCAATACTGAATAAAAAAAAAATTATGCTGAAAAGAATAGTTCCCCTAATGATCATTTTGTAACAACAGAAATACTGTGTAACGAGAGAATAATCTATATAACTTATATCAACGAAACTGGAAATAGTCACCATAATGAGGTTTCAAAGCCAGTACCTATTATCAATGATATCAATAACTTTCATTTGTATTTATTGAACAAAATATAAATTGCTTCAACATTTAAACTTGCGTATTTGTTTTACTTTTATTCCAATGAATAACAAACAGCCAAAACAAAGAATAACTTTAATATGATAGCATTAAAGCTAAGCGCAGCAACGCCTTTCGAATATTTATATTCTATCTTTAAAACTAAAAAGATTGTTCAAGTTTTCAATATTCTGAATTTGAATCATTTTCTGTCACAACATTGTTTTCACAAGAATAGAAATACGAAGATGTGATATGATTCCCAATGACATTACAATCTTCACGATCAAATGTTATGGTACACCGGTGTGTAATATTTATCAGCACAGTTCAAATTCATAGATTAATTGATTTCGTTTTTCCAGCTCTGACCTTTCATGGAGGTAGCTATAACAGCAGTGGTAATCAAGAACGTAAGTGTTATATATATTTACGAATACACTCAGGGTAAATAACATTATAAACCAACGAAAATAATAGTTTTCCCTTACAGCATTTATTGTAAGTGCGTGTCTGTGTAAGGTGCATGAATGGAAAGTATATGAAGGTGCTTTACAAACCAATAGCGTGTTTGTGTTCTATTCAGTATATGTTATTACTAAAAGAGGGGTGAAAGATACCAGGGGGACAGTCAAACTAAAATCATGATGAATAGAATAGTTCCCCTAATTTTCATTTTGTAACAACAGAAATACTGTGTAACGAGAGCATACTCTATATATCTTATATAAACGGAACTGAAAATTCATAGATTGGTTTATTTCGTTTTTCCAGCAGTGGGGTTTTCTGGAGGTAGCTATAACAGCAGTGGTAATCAAGAACGTAAGTGTTATATATATTATCAAATACACTCAAGGTAAATAACATTTGACACCAATGAAAATTATTGTTTTGTCCAACAGCATTTTTTGTTAGTGCGTGTGTGTGTAAGTTGCATGAATGGAAAGTATATGAAGGTGCTTTTCAAACCAATAGCATGTTTGTGTTCTATTCAGTATATATAATTACTTAATGAGGGGCGAAAGATACAAGGGGGACAGTCAAATCCATAGATGGAAAATAAAGCTAACAAAGAAAAATACAAACATACAAATAATTGCACACAAAACACAACATAGAAAACGAAAGACTTAGCAACACCAAACCCAACAAAAAATCAGGGATGATCTAAGTTGCTCCAGAACGGTACGCAGATTCTGCTTCACATGTGGCATTCATCGAGTAGCATCATATCATTTTGAAATGAATCGCATACGACATTGCTGTACAACTATCTACCGTTCCTCAGTAGAAAGTTTTCGTTTGTGATTAACAGTTGTTTTACAAAGTAGTCGATTTAGACAAATCTCTTTTACTTCTTTTGTACAGTTTTTTTTTCTGACAGCAAAATATAAAATATAAAGAGACATTGAGCAGAAACATTAACAAACAAATCCTTTCTAATTAGATACTTACAGTAAGTAAACAAAAGAATGTTTTGTTTTTTTTTGGGTTTTTTTTTAACTTTTCTCAGAATCAAACAAAAATCAAAGTCACGAATGGTGCATTACGATTCATTGCAATCATGTACAATGCCCACAAAAATATAAAGTGCTTTGAACCTTTCAAGTATTTGTTTACCTATAAAATTGATATAGTTATAAGAATACGATGTGAATATTTTAGGCTCATTTACAGATGTATCATTATCATTTGGAAGGCCGCATACTAGGTAATTGAATTGATATATATATATATATATATTTATAAGCTGTTATTTCTAAATAAAATACAGAAATATAAAAAAAAAATTGAATACGTTATCCAGATAGCAACTTTTTGGCACAAGTTTGAGAATGTAAATCTAGTGTTTGATTTTATCATACATCACTACGAAATGTCATTATAGATTTAACAGAGACAATTTAGTGCGACTCAACGCTGAGTATTCGACGAAGTAACCGAAAAGATATCTTATGCCGCATTTAAATAGCGCAGTAATGTAACTCACATCCTTCGAAATATTTGTAAATCGAATTTATTGTCGGCAACCGCAGATCTGACAGTTTGGAATGAGAGAAAGAAGGATATGTTGATTCCAATTTCACAGATTTACAATCCGAGTTGCGCTTGTTTATTAAAAGAACAGGCACACACCCTTTGTATCCCCTTTCTGAAAATTGAACAGTTTTTATCCCATAACACACATAGAGGAAATAATATATTATAGTTCTGTTTGTGATCCCTCAAGGCACCTCTAGATCTTTAAATTAAATTTGCAAAACAACGGTAGAAATAATATGAAAACAACCTAATGTTTTAAACTTAATTGAATGCTAACTGATTAAGTTATAAACCCATTTGCTGACATCTTTAAAATAAGTTTTGGGTTAAAACCAAGAATTTTAGTATCTTTTCCTTAAATAATATATGTGTTACGTTTGAAGTAAATCTTCTTAAAAAACGATCTCAATTTTGATGTTCTTACTATTATCCAAGAAACGTGAAGTGTGTCGATAAGTTCCTATTTAATTATTTTATTCTTTATAATATCGTTGTCGAAGGTTAAGGTTACGTCTTCATAAATGCTACATCAGTATTGAAGATTTACAATGCATTGGATTGAAAAAAAAGGTGTCCCCTACCACATACATCATTCAAGTGTTAAACAATATTAACTACAATAAGAAAAAAATGGTACATCTATTGACAAACCTGTTCATTTAAGGAACCGATTAACATGGAGTGTCTAACGAAACATGATTTGGAAATGTTATTGATTATCTAAATAACATACTTAGATAGTTAAATATTCCTTCAGTAATACTTTTGTTTGTTCAAATACAAAGTGTACAGTCAATTTGAATTGATCTAATATTTTTCATAGTGTTTCAGCAAAAAGAAATGATATTGATCTAAAAGCGCTAAAACAAATTCAGGACATGCAGGGACTTGCAAAACAACAACAAGAACTGATGGACTTCATTCTAAAAACAGAAGCCCTAGTTTTAAATATTGAAAATGATGCAGCGGTATCTGAATCTGATATAACTGAATTTAAGAAACAAATGAACAAATGGTGTGATGTTTTGGAAACAATAGAAGAACAGGAGACCAGAAAAAAAGAAGAAAAAGAAGCAGAAATAGAAGCAGAAAAAAAAAGGAAACAGGCAAAAGTGGAAGAAGAGCGTAAAAAAAAGGAAGAGGAAGAACAGAAGAAAAGACAAGCGACAGAAGCAAACGAAAGAAGGAAAATGGAAAGGGAATACGAAAAACGACAGAAAAAAGAAGCGGAGGAACGAATTAAAAGAGAGCAAAAAGAAGCTGAACGACACATAAAAGAAGAAAAGGAACGGAAGAGAAGAGAAATAAAAGAAGCAGAAGAAAGGAAGAAGAGGGAAATTGAAGAAGCAGAACAGCGAAAAAATGAAGAGAAAGAAAGAAGAGAAAGAGAGCAAAAAACAGAACGACAGATAAAAGAAGAGGACGTACGAAAAGAAAGAGAACACATAGAAGCAAAACGACAGAAAAAAGAAGAGGAAGAACGAGAAAAGAGAGAAAAAGAGGAAGATGATAAGCGACGAAAAGACGAAGAAGAACGTAAGGCTGAAGAAAAACGAAGAAAACAAGAGAACGAAAAGAAGAGGAGAGATTGGAAAAACTGGCCACCTTTCATGTAAGTTTGCTTCCTTTATTAAATCTTTCTGCAATATTAATGTACAAATATCAATTTATGTTATAACTGTTTTATTTTAAGCTATTGTAAAACCATTATTTATGACTATATCCATTTGTCTGGAAAAAAAAAGGAATATGAGACTATTCACAAAAGACACAAAAAACGACTGATGCCAACATATAGTTTTCAACAGAATACTATTACACGAATATATGTATGTATATATTATGACAAGTTTCATCGAAGGCAGCACATTTGCGTAAAGTTACACGTTTTTCTTCTTTACAATATATTTTCTGTTTAATTAGATATTACAATACAAAACAAAACAGATTCCATCAGGAAATATGCTGTGTTATATTTACAATGCCGGATGGAGTTCAGGAGAGTGATTTTAGCTGCCAAGGCTCTGATAATGTTGAAGATCTAGATATGTGTTTGGAAACAAATGACGAACAACTTATCTCCTCTGTTATCTCAATACAATCCAAGAAAGGGATAACGGAACTTGAGGTATATTTTTTTTTATAACTAATACCGTATATCGGGTTATTTTAATAGTAATCGAATTTCAGAATTGATGAGCAATTCGAATTGTGTAGTTATAATATAGCAAGTCCTATTTCGATTTCTTCGCCTCGATACACATTAATAGTCAAACGTTACCATTGTATACAAACCTAAAAGAGGGACGAAAGATACCAAAGGGATAGTCAAACTCGTAAATCTAAAACAAACTGACAACGCCATGGCTAAAAATGAAAAAGACAAACAGAAAAACAATAGTACACATGACACAACATAGAAAACTAAAGAATAAACAACACGAACCCCACCAAAAACTAGGGGTGATCTCAGGTGCACCGGAAGGGTAAGCAGATCCTGCTCCACATGCGGCACCCGTCGTGTTGCTTATGTGATTACAAATCCGGTAAATAGTCTAATTCGGTAGGTCAAATTCATGAAAGGGAAGGTGATTGTAGTTACGACGTAAGGAACATATCCGATATCATTTGTGAAATGGTTATTCCATAACGGTCAACCAACTCGTGATGGCGTCCGTAAAATTTACGAAGGGATGATTTCAACTTCACCATTTGGAACTCTTGATTTAATAGCTTCCTTGTGAGCAGTAACCCTCTATCAAGAAAATCATGATAGGAAATGCAAGCACGGGAATATCGTATCAATTGGGAGATATATACCCCGTATGCAGGTGCTGCTGGAATGTTGCTACTAAGAAATGGAAAGTTCACAATTGGAAAGCTGAAATCATCTCTTTTGTCGTAAAGTTTTGTCTTCAACCGACCCTCATTGTCAATTTCTAGATGTAAGTCAAGATATGAAGCCGACATAACTGTATCTGTAGTATCCTTTATCTCCAATTCGATGGGATAGATGCGATCCACATAGTCACCAAATTTTGAATTGTTTAGTGAAAGAACGTCATCTATATAGCGGAAAGTAGAGTTAAAGGATATTGCTAATTTCTTATCTTTCTTCCTAAGAAGTTCCTGCATGAAGTCAGCCTCATAATAATAAAGAAACAAGTCAGCAAGTAGAGGGGCACAGTTTGTTCCCATTGGGATGCCGACAGTCTGTTGAAAACCACGTCCTCCGAACGTAACAAATATGTTGTCAATCAAGAAATCAAGCTTCTTGATAATATCGGTTTCAGAGAATTTTTTGCTTGAATCAGAATGATTCTTTACAAAGTATGATTTATCCCTCCCTAAGACAAGATACTTGTATCTACGTTGGCCATTCTTTTTTATGAAGCAAAGTAATACCAACTCTTTTAATTTGTCTTTTAGTTTGGAATGTGGAATACTTGTGTAAAGAGTAGAAAAGTCAAATGTTTTAATACTGTTACAAGATGAAAGAGAGTTAGATTGTATGTACTCTAAAAGATCTTTGGAATTTTTAAGTATCCACATCTGATTCACGCCACCTAGAATAGGCGGTTTCACAATAACTTTGAAGCCCGTCTTTGATTGCTGATAAAATGGATGTTAATAATTTAGAAAGGGGTTTCGTGGAGCACTTGGAAGACCCAGCAATATACCGTTGTTTGTAAGGACACTTATGTAGTTTAGGTATCCAATACAGCGATGGAAGATCCAGTTCTTCATCTTTGGTTGAAATACCAAAGGAACAAAGAACAGACCTATGATTATCCAGGATTTCCTCTTCGGTAAGTGTCGTGAGGGTATATGTTGGGTTTCCAAGTGAATTGTCTATACCTAATTCGTTTATCAAGCAATTAATGTAATGACTTTTACAGATAAAAACGATGTTATTTGGGGCTTTGTCTGCGGGGACAACAACATATTCATCATGGAGGTCAGATAGGTGTTTAGCAACATTTGGATCTTTGAAGATTGACGTAGCATGGGCATTGATGGACCCATTCAGTTTCTTAATTTTGATTTGTATTAAGGACCTCACTGCCTTAATCCATTCGGATAGAGTGTCTACGTCTTCCTTCTCGCGCTTAGCCCATTGCCTGGCATAATTCTCGACTGAATCCATCAAAATTTTAAAGTTGTGTTTCCAATTGATGGATTTAGGCTCACGATATTTCGGACCTTTCGATAACACGTTTCGTAGAGAAGTGTTATTAACAATGTTAAGGTCACCGGTAATAACGTGACCAGCAGGATTATATGTGAATTGGGAACTAGCACAAGTGCAATCAGGAGGTTAAGACTTGAAGTCGTCAATATCGAGATCCTGCAAAACGCGTTTGTAATTGAAAATTTTAGTTGCAAAATGTTTGGTATAGGTATAAGAAATTATTGGTACAAACTGGTCTTTAAAATAAGGAGGTATTTTCGATTGAACTAATTTATGATGAAGGATATTGCCTAGGTTGACGCCATCGAGACCTTTGTTGGCAAAGGAAAGATTTAGAAAAGATCTTTTCTCTTGTTCATCTTTTCCAATGCGAACTGGCTTGAAAAGTCTGTGACTAGCAATATCCGAAATTATAGCTTGTAGTTTGTATTGGTTTGAATGAGGGTTTGTAACAGTGGATTCCAAACATAAATTGAACAGAGAATGAAGTTTTGAAAGGGGTAATGAATAAAGTTTCGTGCGAATGTGATGAATACCTAACGGTTTTTGTATGCATGGCAGAAAGTCATTAATAGAGACATCATGCAGAGAGGGTGATGTATAATGACGATGGCCATGACTACGTCTACGTCGATGAGTCGAGTTGAAAATATTCATCACATTCACCGAGTTACACGAAGGACTAGATAGAATACCTATACCATCAATTTTGTCATTGCAGCCATACGGTGTTGCAGTTCCCAATTGTCTAATCCAGTAGTCTTCTTCTTGTCTACGGAGAGTCGTTGAAAGATTAGGATTGTTCGAGCTATGGTATATTTTTTCAATAATTCGAACTGTCATAGAAACAATGGAATGATCGGGCTGATTGAAATGCTGGTATAGAATGTCGTTAGCATTGAGGTTAATGTCTGATCTATGACCGCACATCCGTTTGTTTAGCCTTCCTTTCGTTTCACCGACGTATACCAATCCGCAAAGGTTGCACTCTAATCCGTAGACGACATTTATCGATTTACAATTCAGATCATCGTAACTTCTGGTAAAACATGACTTCTTGGTCAAATTGCTAGTGAACTCAGCATCTGTAATTAAAATAGCACAAGTTTTGCAGCCTTTGGTCTTACATTTTGAAATGCGACAGTGTTGTACTGTGTCATCAAAAACCAAAATGTCTTTAAGGAGAACTGAACAAGGCTGTATATGTGTAATATTGCTGTTGTCACTAGGACGACGATCTGAATGAGTCGTGTTTGGGTTATTTGTCATGTCTGGTGATGAGGGGACACCTGCCGTATCAGACGACACCGTGTCCATGTCGTCTTTTTCGGACCTTTTTATACTGGGCGACGTCCGAGCCAGTTTCCTGTTAGTTCTTCGTAAGTTCATGCAATTGTAGTTTTGCTACTGGGCGGATGAGTAATATACACAACTTTTAAAATCATTCAATTTTATAACAGCACCCTTTATGCCACGAAGACGGGTTAAAAATGTTTGAATTGGGACACTTTTTTTAGAACCATGATCTGTATTTTAAAAGAGTTGGTTCGGTAAGGTTCTAAAACGGTCCTCTTTTTTAAGCGTAAATTTCAAAAAAGGGATTTATTGACCAATATCACAATAACTGAAGCCAAAGTAGTGACCTGATAAAAAAATAAGCAATGTGTAAAATTTACGTTCCTGCGTTTTATTATGACGTCATAAGTGGAACTCATATTGATATTCGACGAAAAGATAAATGAAAATGGATATATGTCCATTGATTATTGAACAGGAAACATGGAGCGCAAACGTCGACTACAAAGATCTTTTGAAATAATGTTTGTAAAGACATTTAACATGTCTTATTTGAAAATTTAGTTTGTCGACGCCTGCTGTATTTGTTTTCTGATCCTAAATCCAGCAGAGTTTGTCATGTTTCAATAAAATCTCTTATCTTGACCTTCTTAGGATGTTAAAACCAACGTGTTCGAATTAAACTTTGACAAAAGTATTTCAATTTAACTTTCGCACATGTATCATGTGTATTTAGATCAACTTAAAACACTTTCTTTTGTCTTTTGATATTGAATGTATAATCGGGGCAACATTTGCCCTTCCTAAACTTACTCCTTTGAATTTATAAAATCAGTGTTTTAGAAATAGTGTAAGTGTGCAGTGTCATTTCAGCTGCCAATTCGAGTTTATGTGCCAATAGTGTCGCATGATGAGAGACTCTTACCAACCTTAAAATTCTCAGTAAAAGGTCAAAAATGGAGATTCGGAAAACCACTGCCAGAGGTACAACTTCCAGAGGTACAACTTCCAAAAGTTAAAGTGAGTAAAATTCAACTTTGACCATATTTCGTTGAGAAGCAGAAGAACTGCCTGATATTTTTAATTTTACATTATACTTATTGACATCAAGTAAAGCTTAATTATAATATAACTGAATTCATTGTGTATTTATTTTAAGGACGATCAATTATTAGGCAAAATAGGCACTCTCGGCTACGGAACCAGACCCAAAGCAGTAGGGCATTACGTCCCGGTTTTGACCCATGAAAATAAAGTGCATGAAAACTGTTTCAAATTTGTACATAATGTTTGGTAATGCATATAGTTGAGAAATATAGGTTAGACATATATAGGTATGTCGTTTGAATTACATGAAAAAAAGTGATCATGCAAAACGATGAAACATACTAAATTGATGCAGTTGCTGTCGTTATTCTCATTGTGGAATTCCGTGAACACCACATAAAGAACAAAACACTATGGGGAAACATTATTATAAATGTTATCATAACGTCTTCAAAAATAAAAATGTGTTTTGGTGTGCATCTACTTTTTAAATCTAAAATATACTAAACCATTGATGTCTAAAAAGGATTCTGATGCAACATGGTATGTAACGTTCATTTCAATTGGACAACGCAAAAAAATGTCAGGGCATTAATTGTAAATTAATGCTTTAAAAATTACATACAAGCGCCAACGACATATGACATTTGACAGATTTTAAATATTTGCTTCACATTGTTTCCTGTCAGCTTCATTAAAATAGAGATAACAATATTGTATTTTAAGCTCTGACAGAATTAATTGGTGGTTTGATGGTTGCAAATACCCGTAATATTATTTGCGACCATCAAATCATCGATTGATGCCGTCGCAGCTTAAGATACAAACCAGTTATCTACTAAAAATCAAGAAATTTTACAATCCATCTTCATGATTTAGAACAAAGATTTCCAGTGATACATGTAAATGTATCATTTAAGGGGGAAAAGTAATTAGTAGTATTTGATAGTTGATATTAGTTCAATTTAGTGAGGAAGGGAACAATTCATTTTTTTAATTTGCTATTTGATCTTTGGAATTTCATTTTGAACATGTTTTCTTGTATTCACTGAAAATCCTAACAATTAAGCAATTGTATCATGTATTAAAAGCTAATGCTAATGATTTGTATATAAAAACACTAAAAATAGAAAATCAATCTTCAGGAATTGCATATGTTGAAAAGCATCTTATTTGAAAATTTGTTTTGAAACTTTGAAAATCTTCCATTTATAAAGATATTGATATATACTGTCACAACAAAAACTAACTTTTCTCGAAGTTGATAATAAGGTTCTCAAGATTGGAGAATGATCAATATATGTTGTGTCAAGTTATAAATGTCACATGATTAAGTTTAAAGACACTAATAAGTTTATAGTACTAATGTTATATCAACTGATCGGGCGGAGCTTATGTTTGAAGTTATGTGTGATCAGGATGATTGCCGTTGTAATCATTATTGATTTCTATTCACCTATCAGTGTCACCAAGCGCATATACAAAATCATTGAGTGTTTGATATGGAACGTATAATTGGACACTTCATTGCTGAGTTTATCCCAAACGTCCTCAAAAAGTTCGTAACTAAACGAACTGCTTTCAGTCAAGTGTAATAAATCTAGTAATACCGTTAATAAACTTTTCGTAAAAGAGGGGTAAACGATTCCAGTCCAACTCGTAGATCGAAAATAAACTGACAACGCCATGGCAAAAAAAGAGACAAACAGAATGACAAATAATACAGCTACTAAACCACTCAACGTTCCCTCTTACACGGAACGAAAACGGAACGAACACGCAAATGGAATGGAATGAGAACGATCGAGTTAAATCAGTCAGAATCGTGTTTCTGTACTCATTTCATTCATATAAGTCAAATCGTGTTTTTCCGCTCACAGTCGTGTGTGAACGAAACGAACGAAACGATCAGTATATTCCGTGTAAACAAACATGTTCCGTTCAGAAACGATACTATCTCACCTGATTGGTTGTTTGGCGTTTATGCTAGTTTTCAAATTTCCAAATGAAACGAATAAATATACTAAAATTAATAGGTATATTATACTACTCATATACTTATTTATGAATAGTTTTATTCATTACATTATTTCGTTATTGCATATAAAATAAAAGTAATAAGTCTGAAATTAATGTATAAAAAGACAAGTAACATAAAAAAAATATTCAAATTATGAAGGGCTAACAAGATCAATCTAAATATTAAAATACTTTCTCTTCTTTTGCTGGCTTGTTATACGAGTTCTTAAAAAAAATGCATATTACTTGGAAAAAAAAATGTACGCGAACATTCTTTATTTCATTATTCACATCTATTATTAAAGTTGTCATTTTTTCTATTTATTTTGCTTAGGGATCTTCATATTAGTTAGTGAAATATACATCGTAAAAGACGTATCTCAGAAATATAATTTAGTGACAGTCGCTCTCCTTGGTTAAAATAAATAAAAATTATTATATTAACATTTGTGTGTCAATCTTTTTCGTTTTCAACGTCAAACGATTTGCATAGTTTTCTTTATTAAAGAAATGAATGACTGTATTCGTGTTTGTAATTAAACTAATTCCTGTTACGGTTTTTTCGAAAAAATAAAATAAAAAATCTTCTTATTTCGTTTCACGTAGGGAAACCATGTCTTACGATGACTGTAGTGAAAACATCTCCCATTTTGTATATACGCGTATGAACGGTATACATGTATTTAACCGTTTTCAAACCTAGGACAATATTCTGCAAACGACATTCTTCAATTAAACCATTAACCAAATTCTGTTAAAATATCTGCATAAGCAGGTCAAGTCCAGTATTATTTACATATACAATGTATTTGTTGTTATTCAAGTGCAAAAACCGGTAATCGGTAATGATTGTTTGTTGGTTTCTTATATTCCAGTGGCACATATATCATGCATGCTCAGGACGAATTACGTTCACTGATATACTTAGAAAGACTATTCAGTGAAGAAAATAATCATTCAATATATAGTACTTTCTGTTTACCTATAAGGCTCAAAACAATTAAACGGTTGATTTTATTAGAAAATCTATCTAACGGAAATTACAAAACAGACGTTTATAACAAAAACTGAAAAGTAACCAGACACAAGAGAAGGGAGTCATTTTAAACGTGTTTGAAAAAGAAATAAAACTGCTTTGAATATCTAAAAATACTATGAAAATATTGGAAATGTCTTGGACAGTAAAATAAATACCAAATATGAAAAAAAATATACTCTTATAAGATATTTGTTTTTATGTAATATGCAAGTAAGTGACGATTGGCTTGGAAATAGAAATAATCATGTTTAAAATAAACTTTATGAACTTTTAAATTAATAACATCACTCCTAATTTGTGCATTTTTTGCGTTCTTTGCCGACCGCAAATACAAAGCTTTGATCGGAATCTCGCTAATTGATAATAGTTTCCAGAATAACTTCATACATGTAACACCTTTTTTTTCTAGTCCATCATGTCCATATAAAAGAGGGACGAAAGATACCAAAGGGACAGTCAAACTCATAAATCTAAAACAAACTGACAACGCCATGGCTAAAAATGAAAAAGACAAACAGAAAAACAATAGTACACTTGACACAACATAGAAAACTAAAGAATAAACAACACGAACCCCACCAAAAACTAGGGGTGATCTCAGGTGTTCCGGAAGGGTAAGCAGATCCTGCTCCACATGCGGCACCCGTCGTGTTGCTTATGTGATTACAAATCCGGTAAATAGTCTAATTCGGTAGGTCAAATTCATGAAAGGGAAGGTGATTGTAGTTACGACGTAAGGAACATATCCGATATCATTTGTGAAATGGTTATTCCATAACGGTCAACCAACTCGTGATGGCGTCCGTAAAATTTACGAAGGGATAATTTCAACTTCACCATTTGGAACTCTTGATTTAATAGCTTCCTTGTGAGCAGTAACCCTCTATCAAGAAAATCATGATAGGAAATGCAAGCACGGGAATATCGTATCAATTGAGAGATATATACCCCGTATGCAGGTGCTGCTGGAATGTTGCCACTTAGAAATGGAAAGTTCACAATTGGAAAGCTGAAATCATCTCTTTTGTCGTAAAGTTTTGTCTTCAACCTACCCTCATTGTCAATTTCTAGATGTAAGTCAAGATACGAAGCTGACTTAACTGTATCTGTAGTATCCTTTATCTCCAATTCGATGGGATAGATGCGTTCCACATAGTCACCAAATTTTGAATTGTTTAGTGAAAGAACGTCATCTATATAACGGAAAGTAGAGTTAAAGGATATTGCTAACTTCTTATCTTTCTTCCTAAGAAGTTCCTGCATGAAGTCAGCCTCATAATAATAAAGAAACAAGTCAGCAAGTAGAGGGGCACAGTTTGTTCCCATTGGGATGCCGACAGTCTGTTGAAAAACACGTCCTCCGAACGTCACAAATAGGTTGTCGATCAAGAAATCAATCATCTTGATAATATCGGTTTCAGAGAATTTTTTGTTTGAATCAGAGTGATTCTTTACAAAGTAGGATTTATCCCTCCCTAAGACAAGATACTTGTATCTACGATGGCCATTCTTTTTTATGAAGCAAAGTAATACCAACTCTTTTAATTTGTCTTTAAGTTTGGAATGTGGAATACTTGTGTAAAGAGTAGAGAAGTCAAATGTTTTAATACTGTTACAAGATGAAAGAGAGTTAGATTGTATGTACTCTAAAAGATCTTTGGAATTTTTAAGTATCCACATCTGATTCACGCCACCTCTAGAATAGGCAGTTTCACAATAACTTTGAAGCCCGTCTTTGATTGCTGATAAAATGGATGTTAATAATTTAGAAAGAGGTTTTGTGGAGCACTTTGAAGACCCAGCAATATACCGCTGTTTGTAAGGACACTTATGTAGTTTAGGTATCCAATACAGTGATGGAAGATCCAGTTCTTCATCTTTGGTTGAAATACCAAAGGAACAAAGAACAGACCTATGATTATCCAGGATTTACTCTTTGGTAAGTGTCGTGAGGGTATATGTTGAGTTTCCAAGTGAATTGTCTATACCTAATTCGTCTATCAAGCAATTAATGTAATGACTTTTACAGACAAAAACGATGTTATTTGGGGCTTTGTCTGCGGGGACAACAACATATTTATCATGGAGGTCGGATAGGTGTTTAGCAACATTTGGGTCTTTAAAGATTGACGTAGCATGGGCATTGATGGACCCATTCAGTTTCTTAATTCAGATTTGTATTAAGGACCTCACTGCCTTTATCCATTCGGATAGAGTGTCTACGTCTTCCTTCTCGCGCTTAGCCCATTGCCTGGCATAATCCTCGACTGAATCCATCAAAATTTTAAAGTTGTATTTCCAATTGATGGATTTAGGCTCACGATATTTCGGACCTTTCGATAACACGTTTCGTAGAGAAGTGTTATTAACAATGTTAAGGTCACCGGTAATAACGTGACCAGCAGGATTATATGTGAATTGGGAACTAGCACAAGTGCAATCAGGAGGTTTAGACTTGAAGTCGTCAATATCGAGATCCTGCAAAACGCGTTTGTAATTGAAAATTTTAGTTGCAATAGGTTTGGTATAGGTTTAAGAAATTATTGGTACAGACTGGTCTTTAGAATAAGGAGGTATTTTCGATTGAACTAATTTATGATGAAGGATATTGCCAAGGTTGACGCCATCGAGACCTTTGTTGGCAAAGGAAAGATTTAGAAAAGATCTTTTCTCTTTTTCATCTTTTCCAATGCGAACTGGCTTGAAAAGTCTATGACTTGCAATATCCAAAATTATAGCTTGAAGTTTGTATTGGTTTGAATGAGGGTTTGTAACAGTGGATTCCAAACATAAATTGAACAGAGAATGAAGTTTTGAAAGGGGTAATGAATAAAGTTTCGTGCGAATGTGATGAATACCTAACGGTTTGTGTATGCATGGCAGCAAGTCATTAATAGAGACATCATGCAGAGAGGGTGATGTATAATGACGATGGCCATGACTACGTCTACGACGAGGAGTCGAGTTGAATATATTCATCACATTCACCGAGTTACACGAAGGACTAGATATAATACCTATACCATCAATTTTGTCATTGCAGCCATACGGTGTTGCAGTTCCCAATTGTCTAATCCAGTAGTCTTCTTTTTGTCTACGGAGAGTCGTTGAAAGATTAGGATTGTTCGAGCTATGGTATATTTTTTCAATAATTCGAACTGTCATAGAAACGATGGAATGATCGGGCTGATTGAAATGCTGGTATAGAATGTCGTTAGCATTGAGGTTAATGTCTGATCTATGACCGCACATCCGTTTGTTTAGCCTTCCTTTCGTTTCACCGACGTATACCAATCCGCAAAGGTTGCACTCTAATCCGTAGACGACATTTATCGATTTACAATTCAGATCATCGTAACTTCTGGTAAAATATGACTTCTTGGTCAAATTGCTAGTGAATTCAGCATCTGTAATTAAAATAGCACAAGTTTTGCAGCCTTTGGTCTCACATTTTGAAATGCGACAGTGTTGTACTGTGTCATCAAAAACCAAAATGTCTTTAAGGATAACTGAACATGGCTGTATATGTGTAATGTTGCTGTTGTCACTAGGACGATGATCTGAATGAGTCGTGTTTGGGATATTTGTCATGTCTGGTGATGAGGGTAATGTACATGTTGATTTTTAGAATCCGTCTATCACATCGTCACTCTTAGAAGTTTCCCACCTTGGGAGAGAAATAAATAGTCGCTATATATTTCACAATTGGGAACTTTTAGGTGTTCGAACTAAAATCAGAATAATGTTTCAGTTTAATCACGTTTATCATCGATAATTGACCAATATTATGATTTAGTTTAAACTGTAATAAATCAGAAAATTGATATTTTTTTTTACACTTGTTTCATTTAGATTTAATCGTTTAAAAATTGTTATAGCAAACTTAAAAATTGCCAAAATGTCAATATATGTATATATAAAGGGGCCCTTTATAGCATGTTTAGATATAATGCATACTAGTATGTTATTTTTCATATTAAAAGCTTTGACATATTAATATATACCTTTAATATAAAACATGTTAAGCCCCGCCGAATTTTGTGCTTGTCTCAAGTCAAGAGCCTCTGGTATTTCTTAGTCTTGTATGCTTTTTAATTTTAGCTCATTTATATATTTCGGAGTTGAGTATGACGTCCATTATCACTGAACTAGTATATACATTTTTTTGGAGGCTTTCTAAAGCACGACTCCGGGTGCGAGATTTTCTCAATGTCTTGAAAACCCATTGGTGGCCTTTGGCTGTTTTCAACTCGATAATCGGGTTGTTGTTTCTTTGAAAACATTCCCCATTTTCATTCTCAATTTTACGTCATGTTGAGTTGGAAATATCCAGGATATTCAAATCATGGTCATATACATACACGTATCTATGATGAAAACAGAAAATATTCATGGTCGGATCAAGCCATTTAAAAAAAGGGGTGGGGGGGGGGGGGGTCCAACACAGGATATAGAAGAGTTCCAATCATATGACCCCATCCAAAAGCATTGATCGTCAAAAATAGTTGGTTCCAACCCCCGTAACCCAACTGAATAAGATTTGAAAGACTCCGTTATAAAGTTTACGACAGATAGGTATTTATTCAAACTTTAATACTAAAACATATTACTTCGAAAAAAAATTGATTATAATAAAAACAAATTACCAATTCTTTTTATTTTGTCAAGTAACATAATGTATGATAGCTTTGTGAATCGATTCTTAGCTTATTTTCTTACGTTTTCCTAACGTATAGTGGCAAATATTCACTTAAATTCCGGATGAAATAGTGGTAATAACAAAATCTTATAATACTAAAATGTGTTAATCAAAATAGGGTAAGAATTTTGACAGCTACTGAACATTGGAGAAATATTATAAAGAGGCATACATTTTGAAAGTCCAACAGGCCACATATATACGATCATTCAAAGTGTTGTTGTAATTGTTCGTTAACTCGCATAGTGCACAGTAATGTACCTACTCGATGTTACACGAGTCGTCGATTTTAGCGTCCGTTTTCAACGAAACTTGGATGTCTATACTGCCTGCTCATCCATACTTATATCTCTGTTCGCGGCATTTGGTTTTACTGCTAGATGGAAGGTTCGAGGATGTTTTTTCATTTTAGACATATACAAACATGTATGTACTATGAAGACGACGAAATCTAAGCCATAATAATTTATCAATAATAAATCGGAAAGGGTGCTCTCAGAATTGTCAAATGCCGGTTTTCTTTTATCAAAGACCTACTTACAGATTT
The DNA here is from genome assembly GCF_963676685.1 of Mytilus edulis. Lineage (NCBI taxonomy): Eukaryota > Metazoa > Mollusca > Bivalvia > Mytilida > Mytilidae > Mytilus > Mytilus edulis. The sequence goes on along the minus strand of NC_092348.1, from coordinate 30,441,113 downwards.
TTTTTTAATATTCGGGACAAATTGCATGACAAACAAGTATCATTAACGATCTATCCTCTTGTTCTAATGGTGAAACAGACTCGAAATAAAAGATATAGTCATATAAGCACTTGGGGTTTAAATCAAGATGTTTTAGCACACAACACTTTATATGCATTTGGTTATCAAAATTATTGAAAAAGAACTTGGCAAAACTATTATTAAATGTTTAGAATAGTTTAGTGGGAAAAAAATGGAACATAGACCAAATATTATGCGAGACAGGAATTAATTTCTTGCGTGCTACGTATACAACTCCAATGAAGATAATTAACATTTCGATTCATATTTCATAAAATTTGTCTCTCGCATTTGATAAAAACAACAGTTTTATAGACAACAAAAACAGAAATATTCAAAACAGGGAGTTTATTGAATAACACTTTGCATATTAGAAAAAAAAGGGAAAAACATTAAAGAAAAACTGCGAAAAGATACTGGAACAGAACTGAAATTAAATGTATCTTTCTCTAATGTTTAGATTGTTCTTTTTTTAACAAAATATTCCTCTTTTCGCGAAAAATTAAGTTGGACACACAGCAATGCAGTGCAGTAAGCAAAAGAAAGCAATTGAAAGATTGATACCTTCTTTGAACCATTAATTCATAAACACAACTGTTATGAAGTCTTTACAGCAACAGGATGACTTATTATCTGGTTTGAATCGTTTTGTGTCAGAACCTTTTTAGAGCTTACTATTCGGTATGGATTTTCTGTATTGTGACTTATGGTTGCTTTCATCTGTCATTAACTCTTGTGGATTGTTGTCTCTTTTGCAATCATAACAAATCTTATTATTTTAGATTTATGTCATTCTCTGTATAATTAAACTATTAAACTATTCCTGCGGAATATATACAATTCATGAATATTAATTGTATATCATTTTGATGTACCCCTGTCACGTACTATAATATAGTTAATTACCGCGAGATTTCAACTCAAACGTGCGTAGGATTTCGAGATGGTGACCTATAACAACTAACATCAATAAAAACTGGATCCCTGTTGTGTTCACTTATCTCTACACTAACAGTACGAAACTATAGATATTGCGGACCTGTTTAATATCTATAAGTCATTTGGTCTCTGTTGGCAGGGGTGGATCCACCCAATTTAAAAGGGGGGGTCCCAACCCAGAGTAAATAGGGGGTCCAACTATATGCTCCCATTCAAATGCATTGATCGTCCAAAAAAGGGGGTTCTCACCCCCGGAACCCCCCTCCCTTGGATCCGCCACTAGTTGGGTAGTTGTTTCGTGCAAAATATAGCTTTTTTATTCGTTTTCTCGTCCTCAATACACTTTCAGTATTCATCAGTCGATAACATGCAACTGTAGTATATTTCTAAGGTTTTACACGAATTTGCGACGACGCATTTTGTTTAATATTTATTGAATATTCTTTTCTACGCTATCAGTGCGATTTTTGTTATCCTGGTTTAATCTTAATATTACTTTATATAAGTTATATAATATATGATATATCAATAAACGAAAATTCAAAACTCTAAATACACTGCACTTTACACTAAATTTGTCGTTTTGTCCTTACTGACACAAAAGTGCAATATTTGAGATGATTTGTTGTAAAATTTCATATTGCTGTAAGTCATGAGTACAATTGATTAGAAAAGGAAAAAAAATCTTTTTTATACCAGTTCCTTGTTTCAAACAGTTTTGATTCATTATTTGTAGGTACTTTTTAATGAAAATTTTAAGACAAAGCTGAAATATCTACACTACATTATTCATGGTTTTCTAAAATCTTTCACCGGCAACGTTTAGGGCTGAATACCAATTTCTGGTTCATGGGAATTTGTAAGAATATCAAAATATTTTAGAAACATCATCATAAGCTATAATTTTTAATGATGATTGAAGTTTTTTAACGAACTTGACTGGCTATACAGCCTTTACATACATGTATCTACCGGTATGCCTTGCGTATTCAAATTAATTTTAAGCGTCAAATTACGGTAATAGTAAAGTTTTCAGTAACTGAAAAGGCAGCTGTCAGTGAATAAATCGACAACTTGTTCTGGTTTCGGCTTTTGTTTGCACAACACATATCATGCATATATAAAAAAAAGAAGATGTGGTATGATTGCCAGTGAGATGAATCCGAGCTCCACAAGACACCAAATGACACAGAAATTACCAATTTAATATATATATATTTATATATATATAACGGCCTTCAACAGGGAGCAAAACCCATTACACATCGTAAGCTCACGGTGATTATTTTTCATGTGACTTCTATTCTTGTGGCTATTTTTCCTGCGACTTCATTTCCTAGGGACTTTGTGTGACTTTTTTCCATGACTTTTTATTCGTTTACCGTTCTCTTAACAGGTATCACGTTATAACTACACTGTTATTGTCAGATTAGCTGAAAGCTAAAACATTTTGAATAAAAGAAATTAAAATACTGAATCATATCACTGAACAAGATTTTGAACACCAAAAAAAAAGATCAAAATCTGTATATATTCATATATCTTTATCAGTCTCATTTGCTAAAAATAACAAAAATAAAAGATCCATTTGATAAAAGAAATTTAAGATGATTGGCGGTAGAATAATTATCTGTTGAACAACTAAGTGTGAAATGTCTGGCTATTTCTCTAAAGATGTCCTGCAGAGTTCGCCCGCTGGTTATTTAGATTGATCCAAAAATGCATTCTAACCTCGAGAGCGTTGTCACCACTTTAATTATTACACAACTATTGCAATAAAATGTTGCTATAGCCATGTTAAGTAATTTTAGCCTTACAGAGATATTTTATTTTTAATAGTCCACTAAACCCAAACACAATGCTGCATACACTTGTTTCATAATATGCATGATATTTATAATATGTAAATAAAAAACACTTTCCTATAACAGTAAGATAACAGTCCCTATTTTTAAAGCAATCGTAGATACATTTTATTTAGCATTTACTTCATTTAAAATATATAGAAAAAAAACTAAACAAACTTACACACTGCAATTTTGTACATTCGTTTTTTTGTAAATTAGTTAGACAACCATAGCTGAAACTCGGCGTAACCAATAAGCCATGTTTATAATACACTTTAAGATAGATATATTGTAAACATCCTTTTTACTAAAAAAAAATAAGGAACCAGTGAATACATTTAATCTCAATATGGAAGTAAAATATATAATATTTCCCTCGAAATATTTCCATGTCTCAACAAGTTTTAATGGCTATACTGTGAACCAAAAAGTTTTACTAAATTTCACATCATTTTATTATAATAAACGGTTTATTCAGACCTGAGCCAGTGACCATCATTATCACTGTTGAAATTTCGTTGTCCAATCTTTAATTATAATCACATCCTCATTCTAGACACGTTCTTAGATTTTTTTCTTTCACGTTCTTTATACTTTTGTGTTTTCGTGACATATACATTTGAGGATAGTGATAAACATTTTCAATAATAAATCGTATGGGAAGAGCTAGATAAGTTCATGAGAGAGAGACACAAAAAAACAGTAAAGAGAAATCGAGTTTTTGTTTTGTTTAAACTACTGAAATCTTTATCAGAAAAGTACACTGTAGTCTAAAGTATGTATTAAACAATGAACATACATTTGAGATTAGTTTTTTATAATTAGAAAAATAACACACATAATTTTGCAATTATAATATAAAAAACAAGGTTTTGTTTTTTTTGCTAAACATATCTTCCGCAATTAACGAAAACCTCGGAAAAATGTATAAGAACCTATACGGAAGCAAGTATATAAGTTTATATGTGTTTTCAAATAATTTACGTAATATGTTTGCGTTATAATGTCAGGAGTTACCAGTGTGATTAATTGGCGACTTCTACATTGTGATCGTGTTATTTTTTTTTGTATTCAGTTACGAATCATGGGTTTTATCATAATTAATAATAAAAAAAACTAATGACTGGTATGTCTTTTTGTGGACTGTTATCCTGTGAACCATTAGAAGTAGAAGTCATATTTATAACCCATCGACCTTTTTCCCGTTGATTTACATAATCTATTTGCCACTGGACATCAAATAGAAATTAATCATCATCCTTAACGGTGTTATCTGAACACCCAGTGACAAATATTACATTGCTACATTGTACCTATTGACATAAATATGTGCAACAATCCCATTAAAATATACTGTGTAACGTTCCATGCAGAGACAGCAATCCAACTATTAACGTTAAAATAGAAATATATACGACAAATTTGACCTATAGATATAGACAAGTGTCCACAGTTTATTATACATCCTTGACAATTCATTTTAATTTCAGCAGAAGCTACAACAATACATTGTTCATGATATCGGAATGAACACCAGTTCTTTGGCATGCAAACTTTTATTTTTTTTTAGTATTTAACAATAAAAGTTATAAGTATTATATTTTACAAAAGCTAGTGCTCCAAAGAGATTGTGTGCAGTCGTTTTTTAGTCTTAATTTGATTCTAATCAATATTATTTTTTATACAAATAGTATATTTATCGCTTTTATTGTTTAACTAAATAATCATATTGGTACAGAAATGGCTTCATTTAAAATGAATAAAGACGTTGTGGTGGTCGTCGGTTTTGTTGATGAATAAAATACATGTGATGATGTGATTATAAAATACGAAATTTGACTGTGAAACGAACCAAATTATATTTCGCTTTAGAATGATATAATCGTTCACACATGCTGTAAACGTTCTAAAACGAAATGATTAGCTTCACGCGTTTACCGAACAACACGCTTAATTAATATCATTCTATGTCGTGTATAAACGGAATAGAACACGGCATGTAACACGGAATGAACTCAAACGAAATGAACGAAATGAATGAAATGAATGACACGGAAACGGAATGAACGAAACACGCAAACGGAACGAATGAAAAACGGAGCGAAAACGGAAAAACGGGAAACTTGAGTGGTTCCGTAGCGCTGAACGGGTCGTTGTCGACCTGGGTACTCCATCAACGTACCCTGGGTACTTTTACTTTCAATGATGGTACCCTGGGTACCATGTTTTGGATGAATGGTACCAATAGGGTACGTTTCCGTCGATAATCGTACCCAGCTTCGTACCGATTTGAGTCTTGAAATTTATCGCGAGATTTCTTAGGAGTTCCGAATAGTTAAATCACCAGATAAGATTTATTATATCTTGCCAATAGGTAACAAATTAAAGAATTAAGAACGCATCAGTGTTCTCCTTTTTTGAAAGAGGTAAGGTGGGTGTTTTGAAAATCCAACTTCCAACCGGACGTTACGCATAGAACAGAACGCAGAAGATCAGTCCCCCCCCCCATTTCCCCATATTTTATCAAACGTTTCTGTAGCATTATAGCTAAGCATTACATACTTCCTACCTTCAACACATGCACCAAAACCTCCACAATTCCGGAGACAATTGCCTGTCCCATTGCAGAGGAGGGTCTCCCGAGCAACCCAAATTCTCTGTTTTGGTTTATCAATGTCTTCACTCTTGAATATAATTGTGTCTGTCAAAAATCCATTTTCTCCCTTTTCAGCTTTCACATATTTTGTTTTAACTTCTCTTCCTTTCCGGATAATATTGGCCAAGTTGAAAGTTTCAATAGAATCCAAATACTCCTTAAGATTTTCTTGTTTAATTTTCCGCGCCATTTTGCATCATCAACAACATCAGCAACATCCAGAGATGTTCCGATAGCAATCACGTGGTTTTAAGACGAGAGTAGGGTACGTTTATTACTCCGCGGTACCATGACGCATTTTATTTCAAACGAGGGTACGTGTATGACAAAACACGGTACCCAGGGTACCATCATTGAAAGTAAAAGTACCCAGGGTACGTTGATGGAGTACCCAGGTCGACAACGACCCGTACGTTGATGGAGTACCCAGGTCGACAACGACCCGTTCAGCTTCAGTAGCTGTAGAACACAATACACAATTCAAAACGTAGAAAACTAAAAGTTAAGCAACACGAACCCTATATTCAGTTGATGGTTATCTCAGCTGCTCATTCACGACCAACTGCATTAATAACTTGACAATGCTTACGAGATCACTAAAATTCGACAGGAACATAAAAAGTTTGAAAAGCTTTATATTTATAGTATATCTTAATCGACTCCTAAAATAAATTGGGGTTCATTTATAAATTGCTCAAATAGTAACTTATTTGTTTCTATTAATCTATTTCTGTTTTTATCAATGTGTGTTTTTTTGTGCTGTTTTTATGTGCTGCATCGCGTTGTTTAAAGGGTTAATTTTTAGTTAGTCAGCAACTAGGTGTTGACATGCATATCAATTATATGGTATTTTTCATAAATTTACTATATGCAAAAGTATGAATTATTCTAAAAACTAACGATTTTCTTATCCTAGGCATTGATAACCTTAGCCGTATTTGGCACAACGTTTTCGAATGTTTGGTCATCAATGCGTTAAAACTCTATACTTGTTTGGTTTTCTTGCTGTTTTGATTTGTGCGTCACTGGTGAGTATTATGCAGACGAAACGCGCGTCTGACGTATTAAAATATAATCCTGGTACTTCTTAACTATTTGCATGTCGAAATGTATAATTGTATTGTTAATTTGTGGGTTTTTTCTGTCATGAATGTTCTTGCATTTATTTGTGCTGCATTCCAGTCATATAATGAAGTCCTTTTAGTGTTATATTTAACATAGTCGTACAAATAGGTTCGACCCACTATTTTGTTCTTAAAACCCTGTACCATTCAGGAAAAGTGCAGTTGTTAACCTATATTTCGTGTCTGTGTGTGTAACTTTGTCGTGTTTTATGCACTTCATTGTTTCTGTTGTTTCGTTGTTTTTCTTTTATAGTTGATGGGTTCTGCTCGGTGTTAGTTAGTAACCCGGATTTGTTTTTTTCTCAATAAATTTATATGACACTCAAACAGCGGTATACTTCTGTTGATTTTATCTACTAACAACCAAATTTCTCTTATATTTGTCAAAAGCATAACATATTCTCAATATTAATATAAACCAAAGTAGCATGAATTAAAAAAGAATGCATATGAAAAGCATCTTTGTCTGCGAAGACAATTTAATGATATGTATACTCGTTAAACGGAATCAGAAAATCAAAATTTAATAAAGTTGTTATTACGTGGTGCATAAATTAATTTTAACCATTTAAAATTAGGGTGTTTCCTTTGTTGGAGTAGAAATACCTATTAAGGAACTGGAAAAAATTCAGTGTGTTGCTGTTGCCAGAAACAAATATTATGAAACCGAGGTTGATGAAAAAGGAAAAGTTTTTGAACCAGAAGTTGACCGGAATATCAAAGTCAAGTTTCCAGAAGGAGCTTTTGCGGGAAAAACTATTGTTGCAACAAAGGTATATATTGTTAATACAAAACCTTTCCGGGTCAGCTACTTTTTTTAACTCTTACATAACCTGGAGAACTATATTGAGGCTATCACATTTGAAATAGGTACACCACTGCTAACTTGAAACTGCTCACTAAAAGGAAACTTGATATGAAATAAAATACTTTTCAGCTCAGAAGGGTTAATGGAAACCTGAAAACTGAAAAGTAGCTGTGGGTACTTACATTTGCCAAAAACTTGATACGGAAATAATAGCATGGCTAGGAATCTATAAATAAAGTATGAAAAAAATGCTAAAGTTTAAATGTTGTGTAACAATAATTACACACACAAACTATGGACTAAAGTATGTATAGAAAATATGCTGTTTAACTATAGAATGTAAAAAAATATAATTGATTGATTGTTGGTTGCTTAACGTCCAGTGGCAATTATTTCATGCACATTCAGGACGAGAACAAGTTCACAATAAATACAATAGGTAGGTTGATACAATAGAGGCCATCTGGGATGATGGTCGGAGAAATTTGCACTGCCACCGGAAAAGGAGGGTATTTTGGATAGGGACAGAAATTTAGCCTTGCAACAGGCCACCTACGGACCCCTCAAAGAGTTGTTGCAAGGGTTCTTAACGTGCAAAGAGCGTGACACTCTTTTACACGAGGCATCGGATTTAACGTCCCCCTTCTGACCGGACGTGACTGCGAACTTGATACATCCCGCACAGCCAAACGGACGCCCCACTACGGCAAGCGTTTTACTGCCGGTCGGGAGAAGACCAAGTGACCATATTTCTATACCCCAGTCACCCTTGGGGATGAAAAAAAGTATAAAAAATATATATATAACAAACTACAATATAAAATGTCCATAACAAAGTTATAACGTGACAAGAAGTAAAGAATATCAAATGCATTTGTACGTATGAGATTTTAGGAACGTAAATTACTGGTTTATATGATTTATAACACAAACCAAATATAATAATAACGGCTATAATGCGTTAAATGGTCGATAGTTTCTGTTATATTTTGAATGATATTTCATCAATTGACATTAGTTTAATCAAAAATGTGTTGTGTTGTTTAAGGCATTACAATGGACTAATTCTGATATCAAAAAGGCATCCAAAAAGCACAAAGAGTTGGAAAATATCAAAACAGCTGGTTCCTTTATAGATATATCATGTGAAAATACAACAAAGGAGGATTCAGATTTAGAGATGTATGATTTTGGATGGGTTGGTAAGTTACCAGATTTCTTCTTCCTCTTCTTCTTCTTCCTCTTTCTTCTTCTTCTCTTTCTTCTTCTTCTTCTTCTTCTTCTTCTTCTTCTTCTTCTTCTTCTTCTTCTTCTTCTTCTTCTTCTTCTTCTTCTTCTTCTTCTTCTTCTTCTTCTTCTTCTTCTTCTTCTTCTTCTTCTTCTTCTTCTTCTTCTTCTTCTTCTTCTTCTTCTTCTGTCCTAATTCAGATATAAATGTCTACAGTTCCAATGAAAATTGATTATTCCTGCATTCCTTTATTGTAGTTGACAAAAAATTACAAAAGAATCAATCCGTTAACCAAGAGACAATTAACAAATGTAGCCGATATGTAGTCAACAATCTAAACCTTGATGAAAGTACTTTGTATGATGTATTTGATAGTGATTTTGTGGACGACTTGAAGGTACAGTTTGTTGATAAATGTATTAAATTCGACAATATGAATTATTCAGATTCACTAGTACAAAAAATATTTACTAAACATAATGTTTATAAGTTAAGAATGATATACTATTTGGTATTGCTTTAAATATTGAAACAGAAACACGATACAGAGGATACCAAGTATTTGGTAATAACACATAACAAAGAAAAATGTCACATCAAGGCCAAAAAAAAAAGAAAAGGAAAAATTCCAGTGTAAAAAAACGATATGCATATACTTTCAACCTTAACAATACGAACATGACCAAATTATGAGAGTGGAAGTATCAAGTTTTTAAAAGGTATAAGCAAATCTGCTCCACAAATCTATCCACAATTATGCTCGTGAAACAGAAAACAATTGGTGAAAAGTCACTTTCTTAAAATTCAAAATCAATCTTTTTAAATAGTTTTCCTTACGGATTTGACGTAAGGTACAACTATACGAAGCAAAAACTATCGTGCAAAAGAAACATTAAAAAAAAACGTTTAGGGATTAAGTTTTCAGTCGGTTCATATTAGGAATTAGAGTGAGATTTTTTTCTTCTGAATTGTCTGCAAATAGATAGCCTTCAGGTTAAGTGTTTTGTGTGATTTTGAGGTTAAATCATTCGGGACGACAGGGTCCACTCGATAGATCACATTCATTTTTACATCCATGCTTTTTGATATTTTGTTTCATGTATTAAGAAATTGATTGATTTACAAATGATTGTGTTTTATGAAATATTAGTATATATATGAAAACATTTCGATCAGATTCGTAATTTGTATACGATAAATATTATTAAATGGTTGTTATCAAACCAGTCCTCGGCTCTGTCGTGTCGTATTGCACTTTACTCTTTTTATAATATGTATTAGACGTATGATTATTGTCAGTGATTGTGATATATGGGTGTTAACGGAAGAAGAACAAAGTTTATAATTTGTTTGTTATGATATTCGTCAGTCTTATTTTTATCTACAGACGAAAGAGACAGAAGGGGACAAGAATCGTTTGATTCTTCGTCATTTGCACGATTATGATTCTGATAGTGACTTCGATAATTTTTTAATCGGATTGAAATCTACGCATCCAGATCTTGAAAATAAAATAAAATGCGTAAAAGATCAAGTCAGTCTTAGTAGCAAAACAGAAGACACGGAGTCGGAAAACAACTACGGCAATGACTTTGATCCAGGTTTGAAGATTTATTACAATCATGTAAATATCACCCAGAAGATTAAAAAATCTAAAATAATTTGCATAAATATGGAGAGCCCCAGCTGTCATATTTAAGAGATGTACAAAACATTATACAAAAAGACTGTAAAGCTAGTGTAAAATCATTCAAACGGAAAAACAAGAAACACTTATGAACCACATTAATATACGACAACCACTGAACATCAGATTTCTGACTGGGCAGGTGCAAACAATTGCAGCGGGATTAAACGTTTTAATGGTTCCAAACCTTCTCCCGTCTTCTAAAATAGGTAGCATAACATCACAACATAGACATAGAAAGATACACTATAAAATATCGTTTGGATTGACTTAACTCTGTCAAAAAAATGAACATATATGTATGATTTTATGGTTTTACACCTAAACCACCATTTTCTACATTTGAAAATGCCTGTACCAAGTCAGGAATATGACAGTTCTTGTCCATTCGTTTTTGATGCGTTTTGTTATTTGATTTTGCCATGTGATTATGGACTTTCCTAATTGATTTTCCTCTGAGTTCTGTATTTTTGTGATATTACTTTGAATAGCGTTCGCATATCTTATATGTTTTGTTTGGATTTTTGTGGGGTACATTCATGCATTCAAATGATCTTATTGAAGACAACATCTCTCCGAATTGCTTTTATGCAACACATTCAAAGTTCATATTGCCATGTGTCTGTTTAAATACAGGACCCTCGTGAGTAGTTTTTAAATAATGTTGAACTTGATATTTTTACTCCCTCGGTTTTAATGGCATTGTTTTGTGATTTTTTTTATTCTCCCTATATCTGTTGATAAATTTCGTTGCTAAGATGTTTATCTCATTGATTTATTCCCCATATCCCATTTCATTCATACAGCGTTTACATGTTAAACCTTAACTGTTAATTTTATTCAATGCGTTGCGAAAAATAAAACCATGTACAATCATCGGCTTTTTAATCGTTCAATAATGTATGTAGAAACAAGGAGTTCGAATTTAGATTTGAAAAAAAAACAAACATTTCAAATGTATAATGTAAGCAAACGATAAACTGGATATGTGTTTACAAAATATTTGCATACTAGTATCTTTCCCTGTGCTTGAAAATAAATTGGTTTTTTTCCGACCAATATTTTGCTCAACATAAAACATAACTATGTGTGTACATAGTTTAGAAACAATCGATATTTACTTCATTGTCACTTGTTTTATAATGCAATGTTGCTTTAAATCAAGTTTATGTCGTTTGATTGTGAAATTGCATCATAAAAAATTGTATACTGATTAATAAATCTAAACATACGTTTATAATATACTATACAAAAAAACAATGTATGGTATGATTGCCAATGAGACAACTCTCAACAAGAGACCAAATGTCATAGTAAATAACAGCGCAATAGGCCCCAATGTACTGTCTTCAATAATGAGCAAGGCCCAAACCGTATAGGACATTTTGTATAATTCATATGACAACCAAAGAACAATTGAAAAAAAGAAATCATTCACATCCCTTATTCAACAGATTTTGAAAAGAAGGAGGGCACGATTTGTATAGTTTCAAAGGTGACAGGAAAGAGTTGGGAGGTAGTACCATTAGAAGCATCTGACGAATATCCCAAAGCAAGGTTCCTAAAACTTCCGGCAGGATATGATAAATATCAGTAAGTAAATAGCGCCAATATAACATATTTAAACAATGTTTGAAAAAATTAAAGTCGATCGTCAAACTAATTACTCTTATAAGACACTTTATCGACTATTATTTCTCTTTAAATGTTTTGCGTTTCCATTTTCTTGCGTTTTCATTTATATGTAACAGACAATGTACATGTGTTCAAATTAAATCAAGGCAATGACAAAAATCGAACAATCTTTATTTTTCTCTTATCTTTATGTAGAGTTTTAGGGCTAGTTGTTCCGGATAACATGTCAGACGAAGATATCTGCAGAGCAGCTGAAATACTGGAAGGATTAAACTGTGTCACTAATGTGTCAATAATCTGTCGTCAAAAACATTCGAATCCCCATGATGTGATCATTGAATGTGTACAATCTGAAAATTTAGCTTCAACGATGAAAGAGTTGGATATCAAAGGTTATATTGATGGACCGGCTGAGAGTGCAGAGTTTGGTGTTGTTGATGGAGAAGAGATCGAAATAAAGTTTGAATCAAATCTTTATTTAGAGAAGCAAAAGCATTCATCACTGAAGATTAAATTTTATAAAAATATAAAATCTAGTAGATATTTTGGACATCTAGTAGTCGTCAGCAAGGCAGATCAAGGAGAAGACATCGCATATCATGGATATCTTAAGTACAGCGTTACTCCAGGTAGATTGTCCTCATCAAGAACAGGGTCACTTGTAGTATACATTCCAAAGGTAAAGCAATTAGGCGTGTTATACAAATAAGTATCTTTTACCAACAAAATAACAAACTTACTAATTTGTTTAGAAATTTTATGTTTACATTGGGTATTTTGTGCTGATTAATTTCATTGCAATAAATGATTCCCTTGTTGATGTATCAACACAAATGGAAGAAAATGTGGCACGGTGTCCAATCAAAACATCCAATAGAGTTCAAATTACGAAGATAAATGCTATAGTATAGTTTTAAACCATGAACATTGACGTAATATATTATTTTTTTTTGTGGACTGTTCTCTATTAATTATCATTGACGTTTATCATACTTTTTTATTTCTTAGCCTCTGGAGGAATTAATTGGAAACTTTCCATATACAATTGATGTACCCGGTATGTTATCATCAAAATAGTTAAGCTATTTATGGGTACCGAACAACTACATGATCTAAGAAATTTTCCTCTTTGAAAACCAGCTGAACGTTTCACTAACACACAATTAGTAAAAGAGTTAAATAAATCAAAACAATCGTTTGTCATACTGCTATATATCCAATGAAATTATTCTAGTATAAATTGCATGCGGTTTAAGTTTCTTGCTATTTTTTGTCAACAAATAAAAACTGTTATCAAGACGTTATACGCATGTAGATGATATACAGATATAAGTAATTATTCCTTATTATATATGGATCACTCTTTCAAGAATAATAAATATGTAACATACAAGTGAGTGAAGCTGTATATTTATTTTTGTCGGTTCACCTGAATTACTGTTGTCATTTGTAACAACTCTCCATCCAAATATGCCAATACTTATTTGTAATAGACATCTCATTGTTTTGAGTTCTGACCCTAACGAGATGACAAAAAAGGGATAAAGCATTGTTTATATCCTAAGAAAACATAATTATATGGGAGGTCTCTTTTACGATCGGTGAGCGAAAAGCTCTGTAGATTCACCATGAACTAATTACACATATTCTACTGGCATGTATGAAGTCTTCTAGGTAAAACCTCGAAATCAATATTCACGAAAAAATATAAGTTTCCATTATCTTCGAAAATGAGTAACCAGTAGGAATGAATGAATGAATAGTATTTAGAAGTTGTTTATTCTTAAAAAAAATTACACACTACATTGTATCAAAACATTTGTAATAAGAACAACAATGTTGATACGTTTATGACGAAGTGTGTTGAATTTGTGTATTGCAGTGAAGGCAATAGCTAAATTCATTGCTTGGCAACTGACACGTACGAATCTAAATTCGACTAAATGGGTGATACTTGCTGGGTATCTAACTGATCGTGACTCTCATCTTTATCACCAAATCTGTAAGAATATTGACGAAAAAGCAACAAAAGCGCTTCAACGAGAGAGATGCGAACAGTACATTTTGTATTGGGCAAATCACCACGCACAATTAGAGTTGGACAAGGTAATTTATGATAAGTCTAAATTCACAAAGAGAAGTACATACTAATAAAAGTCAATCCATGCTTAATCATATGTATCTTTAATGAAATATGACATGTGTATACATTAATGATAACATAACATACTTTGAAAATTAAAAGATGGTTTTTTTCCTAGATCCCATTGCCATTATAAAAAAAAACGGATGCATTTTTCACGAATGCAAAAATAAAACAAATAGTGTAATGCATGTTGCTTCTTGTCATAATTCCGCGCAGGGTCAGCAGCGAACAATTAAATGTTTTTAAAAAAACAACGCAAAATGAATCATCATTCGTCTGTCGTCAGTAAATAGTATTTGTAAACATGATATAGTTCATCTGAACCCGAAGAAATGAAAGTTATTATAAATAAAGTAGTCCTGTATATATATCAATCGATTGAGTCCAACACCACTTTCAGCAGATTTTGACTATACCCTAAAGGCAATGGGTTTTTTTCTGTTGAGGAAGCTGAATACCGTCAGTTTACCCGTAAAACAATTTAATTCTATAGGGGCAATGATGTGTAGAGACTGTAAAATATCAAATTGCAGAAAAAACGATGTTAACAAATAACTTTTTATCGATATTAAGCCGATATGTACATAACGTTAACTTTCTTTTTCAGTGTTCGTCCAACATAATTTGCCCATGCCGTGTACAGGCATATCACGTTGTTTTGTACCTTTCAAAAGCTACATCAGTAGAAACAGTCATTTTGACTTCATAAGTAAATTTTGATTGATGATGAAATGAAATGAAGCGAAAACAAAAAATATTTGTGAAGATAATAATGTATTCAAATTCAACGGAAGGATACGATTTTCGAGAAATTACTACTATTTTGGCTTTTGGATAGTAAAGATAACATGCGGGGTTAAGTTTCGTATATCATGCACTACAATTATTCAGAATTGTTTGCATTTTAGTTCATATATTTGTTTTCAGGTTGAGAAGATAATATCATCTCATCATGATCCAAATTTGGAATCAGAAGCGCATCAGTTTATCAAGTCATACCTTCCTGGAAATGGTATTCACATAATTTTCATAGAAATGAATATCTTTGATGAGCTTGTCAATAAATTTTACTTATATTACACAACGACGGGTGCCACCCTTGGAGTAGGATCTGCTCACTATTCCAAACCACAAGAGTTCTTTCCATGATTTTAGTTTGATTCGTATTGCTCATTCTTCTGTTTTCTATTGTTGTATTTTGAGTACTGTTGTTTGTCTGTTTTCCTTTCTTATCTATGTATTGCGATGTCCGTTTATCTCCTAATTTTAAGTTTGGATGCCAGTTGGTATCTTTCGCCATTTATTAATGGTCTCAAAGTCAGAATCGTTTCGGTCATTTATCACGTTGATCCCTCTTGTGTGCATATATTATTAGTTACATAGTGTGTAAGTGAACTTATATGATATATACAGGGTAAGTAAAAACCATATGGGGTGCAAACGAATTTATCTTACAGACTATCTTTATTTGTTGTATTTAGACTAAAGTTGTCTTAATTATTTGCTATCATAACACAGCTTCTTATTTCTGTATTAAAGTGTTCAAATGTTCAATTTTAATAACCTTCTTCATTTGGTCTGCACTAAAAAAACTAATGTAAACGATATATATCTATTATCATATACTTAGACTAAATAACTTATGATTTTTACGGTACGATAATAGCATTAAATTAACGTAAATTTCATATTTTTCGAATTGGTGCTTAGCGGGCTGATATGAAAAGTTTATCACATGCTTCGATTGTTATCACATGCCTTTCCATAACGTTATCGCATGGCATTCCGGTGATACTCGGCAAATTCCGGAAAATACACCTGAATTCTACGTTTAACTTTTCAGTGAAAAAAAAATTACGAAGTAGTATACAACACAATTATTTGGATATTGGAAAGTATGAATGTGTAAAATAATAAAAAAACAAAAATAAAGATTAACTATTTAATGCATTTTTAAAAGTTTCAAACATAATTTAGAAAGTTACTTTAAAAAACAGTTGACTTTTCCAAACGGTGTTCATTAAACATGTATATTGTTGAATTATTTATTTTGTTGATTCGTCCATATTAAAATACTTTTCTTCTCTGTTGAGGCATATGATAGAAAGATATCAAATCGAATGTACTAAATCTGGGGTCCGACGTCCGTGAGCTTTTCAATCTTTGAATTTCTATTTTGGAACCACCGTAAAAGGATCAATATATGAATCTGTTATTCTTCTCCATTGTTGAAGCATATGATAAAAAGATCATAACATGTCATTTTTCATATCGCATGTATTATCAGCCCTCGGTCAATATCAGCCCTCGAGCCATGCGGCTCTTGGGCTGATATTGAACCTAGGGCTGATAATACATGCGATATGAAAAATGCCATGTAATAATCTGATATTATCACCAAACTTGATATTACAATATTAAACAGAACTTTTAATTCTTCTAAATAATCAAACAGTGCCTAAGTCGTAAATCCAGTACTTACCGTGTATTGAAATTACCACTCCTCCCTACTTACATAATATTGAATATACACGGTCTCCACGAGGTCGCTTTTAACCAATAATATTCGTAGTAATGTATAGGAGTTAAGATATTAAGTTCAAATATCCACATTCGAATATCAACGAGGAGCATTTTAAAATCTAAATTGCTTTCACATTTGTAGCCTTTTTTGTCTCTGTATCTATAATAACATTATAGAAACGAGACTTACTCATGTTATCACCACACACTTTTTTTCGTTTATACAAGACTCATTCAGTGGCGTATACAACGACTTACATGTTGATTTCAATAAAATACATATTGTTTTAAGGACTTCGATTCGAGAGGTAAGCTATGAAATAACCAACTGTTGTTACTTTTCAAGATATTGAGTTTTATAACAAACTGTTCTTTAATTACGCACACTAAAATTATCTCCATATCGATTTAATTGTAGGAGTATTTTCAAACGATGGTCTAGAGAAAATGGCATTTGCAATAGCTGGTGAGTGGGAATCTATGGCAACAAAACTTGGTTTTACAAATGATGAAATCAATGCAATCAAAACTAGTCAACCCGGAGCTGTTAAAAAGACACTAAGAATGTTAGATTTGTGGCGTTTGTCGGATAGCGCAATACAAAAAGGAACAGATCTGGTGAAAAATTTCCATGAAACAGCGAAGTCAGCAAAATGTGGAGCAAAATTGCTTACCATTATTTCTAAAAATGTAAATTAAGCGCACAAAGCATATAATCTTATTACCAACAAATATATGGGAGATTGTTCTAAACAGTTTAAAAAACTGAAACGCTGTATATCAATGTAGATGTTAATAACTTTTTAAAACTTTTATTTGACGTAAAGATGTGTTGTTTCTTTTTATACATAACACGGATGACAGTTTATTTAAACAGATGATAAGGGATTAAGAAAAATTATCAGAACAATATGTTTCTGTAACAGGATACATACGAATTAACATAAAAATGTAGATAACTGCAAATATTTGATTATGTTTTCCAAATCACCTTGTGTAAAATTTCCACCATACTTTTAAAAACTTCATGCACGACCAGTAGTCCTTACTGTGGTTTGTTTTTAATACTTCGACCCCGATTAACATCATTTTACAAAATGGTTAATAAAATCCAAAACACAAACTTAACATTTTTTTTATATTTAACTACATGTATCATCTACAACTTTTCGGTAAACATCAATTTATGAACAGTAGGTTAGAATTTGCACATTTATTTGAAATCGTTGCACCTTGTTGTGTTTCTTTTGTTTAATTTACTTTATGAAATAAACAACGGTTGTTTCAATTTGTTTGTTTTCATTCATTAGTCGGTTGATCTGGCCGTAATGTAGAGAAAAAACGCACTATACAAATTATTAGCCTAGCATGATGAGTTTAATCAACCAAGTTGGTGGTCATGACTGAAATGGGGAAGAAATATAAAATTCAACTAATCACAAAATATAAAAAAAGCATAAGATGAACAGTGGCAAAAGAAATGAGAATAATAATAAAAAAAAATCATTACGAACATTGCTATCAGACAGTCGCTTTTCGGTCAACCATTCTTTTTTTTAGAAACAATGTAAGGTCACTCATGGATCATATGTTTGCTAATGTTTTTCCCCGCTGTGTTGAAGAACCAATTCTAGCCTTGGAATAGTTCTGCTCTTTGGTTGTTGTTGACTGGCAAACATGTGAGAGGTTAAGCTAGCTTTGAAACCAGGTTTAATTCATCATTTTCCATCATTAGAAAATGCTTGTACCAAGTAAGAAATATTAAAATTGTAATCCATTTGTTTGCTGTGTTTGAACTTTTGACTTTTGACTTTCCTTTTTGAATTTTTCTAGGAGTGCAGTATTTTTGTGATTTTATTTTGTTTACTCATTCTCATTCTCGTTCCTAATTTCAATGTGAATTATCCACCTCTTATAATTCTGAGGAACTTCATTACTAAATTGTTGTTCAAATCGTTAAGAATTAGCGTTTGAAAAGAATTGGTCTAAATTATAAAGTACATACATGTTTTAACACTTACTAACCGTATGTAGAAATTGACATCTTTCGACAAGAGATAAGTAGGAGACTTATTTCATTTAACGGTCTCTTAACTCCGGAGAATACAATGTTTGCAATAGGCAATTGACTCTGCTTGGTCACAAGAGTATAGATTCGTTAGGAAAAGATTTTGGATAAGAAAACTAAAATATTTGGCACCAAATGGGATCAATAAAAGGTGTGGTTCTTATTCACGCAGTCCTTTTCGATTGTGTTATAATACAAATTACTCCGCAGTCTCTGTTGCTATTCTGTTACCTTTGTCATTTCTAAAATTCTCAATTGATACCACCTTAAATCGCAGGGTGTTGCTCATTGAAGATGTAGAAGTACGCAGCCACGTTCAATTATTTAACTTCATTTAGTGTTTGTTGATTTATAAATTTTTAGGTATATTGTTAAAGTGTACCGGAAAGGTCATATTGATAAACAATCAAGACAGAAGAACATGAAGCACGTGAATAAAACCAAAATTTATAGAGCGATGTAAAATTAATTATATGGAGTAGGGGAAATAAGGGTCATACTTGCCCCAAATATTACTTCAAAGCACGAAGTTATCATACATATTCTTTACTTTGTCTTAACTAGAAAAAGGTACAAGGAATTCAGAAAATGAAAAGAAATATCACATTTAATGAGTTGCAAAGGCTACGTGAAGACGAAATTAGGATATATTAATTTCTCTTGTTTTACTATTTTTTTCATTAAATTTTAAGTACATTTTAGCTTGCAAAAGTATGTGTGCTCCAAAAATAATATCTTTTTTAAATTGGTGAAATACTGTCAATTGATATAAATTAATGATAAAACTTCTCTAAATTATATTGTTGTTGCTTTGCTGCTCAAGATAATCATAATGAATACAACGATGGAATTCAAAACTGCATAATTTATATAATCTGTATTTTTCATCATTTTTATGAAAACGGTCCACACCAAGTCGTTAAGTACGTATTTTTAGCATTCTTTCAAATTTCAATAACTAATTATTCATTGTTCCTTTTTAACGTTTAGGTATGCACAATGACTTATGTAATAGTGTATCTTTCAGTATTCATGTTAACCGGTCATGCTGGTGACATTGAAACAATTATTTTTTCAGAGTTCATTGATATTATTAGAAACACTCGATGTCAATATTCTACTTTATATATATGTCAGATATTAAAGATCATATATCTAACGCGAAAGTGATTTATGGGGGAAAAGTTGAAGAATAAAGTTAAACGTTAATTTTGAACAGATAAGAGTAGAAATGTGAATAAGAAAAAAATATCAGCAGGGTAAGTATTAGCTATAAATTATTTCTCATGGTTGAAACTGTAAGTCGACTCCTTAAAAAAACTATATATAAATGATTTTCAATTGGGTTTGCTGATGGAATCCTGGTATTAATTTGGTGGTTGTACTCCTTGTTGTATACGAAAGGTATGACATACATGCAGTGTTTGCGTCATAACTAATGAACCGTACAATTTCCCGTAGGAACTCCTTTTACGGCTAAAACTGTACCACTTTTCTAAGAAGTTTTGAAAAATATAATATCATAGAATGGAAAGTTCATATGCACTACTATATTTTTCAAGAGTCAAAATATTGGGCTGTGTGGCATATTTTCATTTATATGCCCTGAGTTTAAACTAAACTATCCCTACATTGACTGGAGGATTACCACAGATTTCAACATAAACAATATGCATATGTATATTGACTTGTACCATTCCCAAGTTATGTCCCTATCAGATGAAACCTAGAGATCATAACTGGGAACCAGTATGTAAAAAAATAATTATCTATAAATATTCTATATATCCCCAAAAGAGGCGTGGTTTGAGAAGGAGCAGTATTTACATAATGCAATCTACAACCAATTTGTGTAACTGATAATAAAATGTGTGTGTTCTATACTTACAATTTTCAATGATTAGAAATATGTCGTTTCCGTAAAATAATGTATGAACCATTCAACCAATGAGTTTAGAAATTTAATATAATATTGTTACTGATGACAACATGACAAAATATAGTTATGACCCGGGCTTAATTTCTTAAACAATAACACGAGTCAATGTCATAAAGACCTGTTTCCAAATATTTTAACATCCTCTTGTTCTACATTTATGTGACTTTGTGCGGAAATAGAGACAAAATGGTTGAATTGTTTTACATTTTTCATTTCGATGCCTTTTATAGTTGACAATGTGGTATGGAATTTGCTCGTTGTAGAAGGTCGTACTACGACCTATAGTTGTTTTCAAATGTGTGTGTCATTTGGTCTCTTGTGAAGAGTTGTCTCATTCGAAATCATACCACATCTTGTTTTTTAGTATTTACATATTAATCTTTTTCTATCGAAAGTCACGCGCGGTGGTTTTCTCCGGGCTCTCCGGCTTCCTCCACCAACAAAAACTGACCGCCATGATATAGTCTAAATGTGGTGGATAAAAGTGGCTTCAAAACAACAAAAATATCTAATATGGGGATGAAATTCCCCATACATGTAACAGTGGAAAGTCGGCAAAAAAAATATAAAAAAATTACCTTTTTTGTCGCTTTTTTTTAATTCCCGCATCTGCGCTGAAATCTACAATGTACTTCATAACTTATATAACGTCACTACTAAAATCCCAACTTCCAAGCTAGAAAGCTAATAAACTCGGTGTTGAACGCAGAACTTCGGGAATGTCCAGAGAGCCGACAACTTTGCATCGGGAGTTGCTTAAATCCCTAACAACAGAACCAAAATCGGAAACGTTACGATATTCCCGTTTTAAAATTAAAATATATTTGAATTTAAAACAAAAATTCACTAGTGTGGATCTAGCCGGCGTTAATATTCATGAGGCTAGCCGTCAATAATATTCATGAGATCAAAACCGCGTTCGATGAAATGTTTTGGGTAGTTATTAGATTGTGACAATAAATTAAATTTTGCTACCGTCATTATCCATTATGGTAATGCTATTTATAGCAATATAAAGTAATTAAGAAATAGTAAGCCAATAGGTGTCTTCTGCAAGGTCCGCGTCATTTAAAATGAAAGTAAATGAAAAGTTTAATTGCATTGCCTCACACAACACAAAACAATTATGATCATTAAAATGTTGTTATTATTGAATCAATGTAAACTTTAGTAATTAAAACAAGATGATTAAATAGAGGGTAATTAAATGGAATTAATTGTCATATGGGCATTCCATAATCTGTTCGTTGTCTACAAATATAGTCCAATTCTAAAACTAAAATATACAATACATATGATAGTATCACACAATTAAAAAGATCAGAAAAACAAGAAACATAGTTAATTGAAGACATATAATAAACAGAAAAATAGAAACTGTCAATTACTATTTCAATGACATAATTCTTCAAAATTACGGAGATCAATAAGAGTCTTTAATCTTTAATTCAGTCCATATTATTGCCTCTAAAATGGCCCATATCACTTATGCCCTAGACCCGTACGAGTTAGTCAGAAAAGGATAAGGGGGGGGGGGGGGTACCCTGGTATATCACAAATTCGAAAATGAACTATTGCCGGCTGGCCAAACGAAGAGATTCTCCACGTGGGCAATGATACCAGAGGAAGAGGTACTTATTGCCTTTAAAATGGCCCATAGCACTTATACCCTAGACCCGTACGAGTTTGTCAGTAGAGGGTTCAAAGGGGGGATATGGAATCCAAGATACATCGAATTCGAACTGAACTATTGCCGGCTGGCCAAACTAAGAGATTCTCCACATCGACCATTATACCAGAGGTAGAGGTTGGTATTGCCTCTAAAATGGCCCATAGCACTTATACCCTAGACCCGTACGAGTTTGTCAGTAGAGGGTTCAAAGGGGGGATATGGAATCCAAGATACAACGAATTCAAACTGAACTATTGCCGGCTGGCCAAACTAAGAGATTCTCCACATCGACCATTATACCAGAGGTAGAGGTTGGTATTGCCTCTAAAATGGCCCATAGCACTTATGCCCTAGACCCGTACGAGTTAGTCAGAAAAGGATAAGGGGGGGGGGTACCCTGGTATATCACAAATTCGAAAATGAACTATTGCCGGCTGGCCAAACGAAGAGATTCTCCACGTGGGCAATGATACCAGAGGAAGAGGTACTTATTGCCTTTAAAATGGCCCATAGCACTTATACCCTAGACCCGTACGAGTTTGTCAGTAGAGGGTTCAAAGGGGGGATATGGAATCCAAGATACATCGAATTCGAACTGAACTATTGCCGGCTGGCCAAACTAAGAGATTCTCCACATCGACCATTATACCAGAGGTAGAGGTTGGTATTGCCTCTAAAATGGCCTATAGCACTTATACCCTAGACCCGTACGAGTTTGTCAGTAGAGGGTTCAAAGGGGGGATATGGAATCCAAGATACAACGAATTCAAACTGAACTATTGCCGGCTGGCCAAACTAAGAGATTCTCCACATCGACCATTATACCAGAGGTAGAGGTTGGTATTGCCTCTAAAATGGCCCATAGCACTTATGCCCTAGACCCGTACGAGTTAGTCAGAAAAGGATAAGGGGGGGGGGGGGGTACCCTGGTATATCACAAATTCGAAAATGAACTATTGCCGGCTGGCCAAACGAAGAGATTCTCCACGTGGGCAATGATACCAGAGGAAGAGGTACTTATTGCCTTTAAAATGGCCCATAGCACTTATACCCTAGACCCGTACGAGTTTGTCAGTAGAGGGTTCAAAGGGGGGATATGGAATCCAAGATACATCGAATTCGAACTGAACTATTGCCGGCTGGCCAAACTAAGAGATTCTCCACATCGACCATTATACCAGAGGTAGAGGTTGGTATTGCCTCTAAAATGGCCCATAGCACTTATACCCTAGACCCGTACGAGTTTGTCAGTAGAGGGTTCAAAGGGGGGATATGGAATCCAAGATACAACGAATTCAAACTGAACTATTGCCGGCTGGCCAAACTAAGAGATTCTCCACATCGACCATTATACCAGAGGTAGAGGTTGGTATTGCCTCTAAAATGGCCCATAGCACTTATGCCCTAGACCCGTACGAGTTAGTCAGAAAAGGATAAGGGGGGGGGGGGTACCCTGGTATATCACAAATTCGAAAATGAACTATTGCCGGCTGGCCAAACGAAGAGATTCTCCACGTGGGCAATGATACCAGAGGAAGAGGTACTTATTGCCTTTAAAATGGCCCATAGCACTTATACCCTAGACCCGTACGAGTTTGTCAGTAGAGGGTTCAAAGGGGGGATATGGAATCCAAGATACATCGAATTCGAACTGAACTATTGCCGGCTGGCCAAACTAAGAGATTTTCCACATCGACCATTATACCAGAGGTAGAGGTTGGTATTGCCTCTAAAATGGCCCATAGCACTTATACCCTAGACCCGTACGAGTTTGTCAGTAGAGGGTTCAAAGGGGGGATATGGAATCCAAGATACAACGAATTCAAACTGAACTATTGCCGGCTGGCCAAACTAAGAGATTCTCCACATCGACCATTATACCAGAGGTAGAGGTTGGTATTGCCTCTAAAATGGCCCATAGCACTTATGCCCTAGACCCGTACGAGTTAGTCAGAAAAGGATAAGGGGGGGGGGGGGTACCCTGGTATATCACAAATTCGAAAATGAACTATTGCCGGCTGGCCAAACGAAGAGATTCTCCACGTGGGCAATGATACCAGAGGAAGAGGTACTTATTGCCTTTAAAATGGCCCATAGCACTTATACCCTAGACCCGTACGAGTTTGTCAGTAGAGGGTTCAAAGGGGGGATATGGAATCCAAGATACAACGAATTCGAACTGAACTATTGCCGGCTGGCCAAACTAAGAGATTCTCCACATCGACCATTATACCAGAGGTAGAGGTTGGTATTGCCTCTAAAATGGCCCATAGCACTTATACCCTAGACCCGTACGAGTTTGTCAGTAGAGGGTTCAAAGGGGGGATATGGAATCCAAGATACAACGAATTCAAACTGAACTATTGCCGGCTGGCCAAACTAAGAGATTCTCCACATCGACCATTATACCAGAGGTAGAGGTTGGTATTGCCTCTAAAATGGCCCATAGCACTTATGCCCTAGACCCGTACGAGTTAGTCAGAAAAGGATAAGGGGGGGGGGTACCCTGGTATATCACAAATTCGAAAATGAACTATTGCCGGCTGGCCAAACGAAGAGATTCTCCACGTGGGCAATGATACCAGAGGAAGAGGTACTTATTGCCTTTAAAATGGCCCATAGCACTTATACCCTAGACCCGTACGAGTTTGTCAGTAGAGGGTTCAAAGGGGGGATATGGAATCCAAGATACAACGAATTCGAACTGAACTATTGCCGGCTGGCCAAACTAAGAGATTCTCCACATCGACCATTATACCAGAGGTAGAGGTTGGTATTGCCTCTAAAATGGCCCATAGCACTTATACCCTAGACCCGTACGAGTTTGTCAGTAGAGGGTTCAAAGGGGGGATATGGAATCCAAGATACAACGAATTCAAACTGAACTATTGCCGGCTGGCCAAACTAAGAGATTCTCCACATCGACCATTATACCAGAGGTAGAGGTTGGTATTGCCTCTAAAATGGCCCATAGCACTTATGCCCTAGACCCGTACGAGTTAGTCAGAAAAGGATAAGGGGGGGGGGGTACCCTGGTATATCACAAATTCGAAAATGAACTATTGCCGGCTGGCCAAACGAAGAGATTCTCCACGTGGGCAATGATACCAGAGGAAGAGGTACTTATTGCCTTTAAAATTGCCCATAGCACTTATACCCTAGACCCGTACGAGTTTGTCAGTAGAGGGTTCAAAGGGGGGATATGGAATCCAAGATACAACGAATTCGAACTGAACTATTGCCGGCTGGCCAAACTAAGAGATTCTCCACATCGACCATTATACCAGAGGTAGAGGTTGGTATTGCCTCTAAAATGGCCCATAGCACTTATACCCTAGACCCGTACGAGTTTGTCAGTAGAGGGTTCAAAGGGGGGATATGGAATCCAAGATACAACGAATTCAAACTGAACTATTGCCGGCTGGCCAAACTAAGAGATTCTCCACATCGACCATTATACCAGAGGTAGAGGTTGGTATTGCCTCTAAAATGGCCCATAGCACTTATGCCCTAGACCCGTACGAGTTAGTCAGAAAAGGATAAGGGGGGGGGTACCCTGGTATATCACAAATTCGAAAATGAACTATTGCCGGCTGGCCAAACGAAGAGATTCTCCACGTGGGCAATAATACCAGAGGAAGAGGTACTTATTGCCTTTAAAATGGCCCATAGCACTTATACCCTAGACCCGTACGAGTTTGTCAGTAGAGGGTTCAAAGGGGGGATATGGAATCCAAGATACATCGAATTCGAACTGAACTATTGCCGGCTGGCCAAACTAAGAGATTCTCCACATCGACCATTATACCAGAGGTAGAGGTTGGTATTGCCTCTAAAATGGCCCATAGCACTTATACCCTAGACCCGTACGAGTTTGTCAGTAGAGGGTTCAAAGGGGGGATATGGAATCCAAGATACAACGAATTCGAACTGAACTATTGCCGGCTGGCCAAACTAAGAGATTCTCCACATCGACCATTATACCAGAGGTAGAGGTTGGTATTGCCTCTAAAATGGCCCATAGCACTTATACCCTAGACCCGTACGAGTTTGTCAGTAGAGGGTTCAAAGGGGGGATATGGAATCCAAGATACAACGAATTCAAACTGAACTATTGCCGGCTGGCCAAACTAAGAGATTCTCCACATCGACCATTATACCAGAGGTAGAGGTTAGTATTGCCTCTAAAATGGCCCATAGCACTTATGCCCTAGACCCGTACGAGTTAGTCAGAAAAGGATAAGGGGGGGGGGGGTACCCTGGTATATCACAAATTCGAAAATGAACTATTGCCGGCTGGCCAAACGAAGAGATTCTTCACGTGGGCAATGATACCAGAGGAAGAGGTACTTATTGCCTTTA
Organism: Mytilus edulis; assembly: GCF_963676685.1. NCBI lineage: Eukaryota > Metazoa > Mollusca > Bivalvia > Mytilida > Mytilidae > Mytilus > Mytilus edulis. Next base: position 30,414,419 of record NC_092348.1, on the reverse strand, counting down.
AAATGGCCCATAGCACTTATACCCTAGACCCGTACGAGTTTGTCAGAAGAGGGTTCAAAGGGGGATATGGAATCCAAGATACAACGAATTCGAACTGAACTATTGCCGGCTGACCAAACTAAGAGATTCTCCACATCGACCATTATACCAGAGGTAGAGGTTGGTATTGCCTTTAAAATGGTCCACAGCACTTATGCCCTAGACCTGTACGAGTTAGTCAGGAAAGGGTAAGTTGGGTACCCTGGTATATCACAAATTCGAAAATGAACTATTGCCGGCTGGCCAAACTAAGAGATTCTCCACGTGGGCAATCATACCAGAGGAAGAGGTACTTATTGCCTTTAAAATGACCCATAGCACTTATACCCTAGACCAGTACGATTTTGTCAGCAGAGGGTTAAAAGGGGGATATGGTATCCTGGTTTACAACGAAGTCGAACTGAACTATTGCCGGCTGGCCAAACTAAGAGATTGTCCACATCGGCCATTATACCAGAGGTAGAGGTAGGTATTGCATCTAAAATGGGCTATATTACTTATCCCCTAGACCCGTATGAGTTAGTCAGGAAAGGGTAAGGTGGATACCCTGGTATATCACAAATTCGAAATGAACTATTGCCGGCTGGACAAACTAAGAGATTCTCCACATTGGCCATTATACCATACGTAGAGGTGGGTATTTCCTCTAAAATGGTCTATATCACTTATCCGCTAGACCCGTACGAGTTAGTCAGGAAAGGGTAAGGTGGGTACCCTGGTATATCACAAATTCGAAATGAACTATTGCCGGCTGGACAAACTAAGAGATTCTCTACGTGGGCAATGACACCGGAGGTAGAGGTACTTGTTGCCTCTAAAATGGTATATAGCACTTATACCCTAGACCCGTGCGAGTTTGTCAGCATAGGGTTAAAAGGGGGATATGGTATCCTGGTTTACAACGGATCTCCACGTAGGCCATTACACCATAGGTAGAGGTGGGCATTGACTCTAAAATGGCATATTGCACTTATGCCCTAGAACCGTACGAGTCAGTCATCAAAGAGAAAGGGGTTTACCCTGGTATATCACTAAGTCGAATTGAACTATTGCCGACTGGCAAAACTAAAAGATACAAACCTTTTTTATGTACTACTTTTGGATATATTATATAGATTAGATGTCTTTAAAAACCCTACTTCCGGTAGAATCCAATATGGTGGACATTGACGTAAATAAGCTTATTTTTTAGGGAGGGTGATTGAAATGGGATTTAACATATTGTTACTATTATTAAATTGTGCAGGAACCTTTCTTTGATGCTTTTAAGGGATACAATGTATAAGACATATGTCTTAAAAACCCTTTTTTCCGGTAATATTCAAAATGGCGTACATAAATATATCATTTTTTTATTTTGATATTCAACTTCTTTTCAAAATGTGAAGAAAGTGGGGTTTTTTTTGTGGTGGTCATTAACCATATGCTTTCATTTATCCTCTAAACCACTAATCATATTCTGTAGTTGATATTTGAATACAAAGTTAACACTTCCGGTAAAAAAAAACAATATGGCGTAAAGGTCAAAGATGAGTACTCAATGTATATCTTCGATGTAGAGTTTTGGATAGATTGATTTAAACAAAGAAAATCACTTAAGTACTAAAACATTTTAAAAACTACTACTATTTGGCCAAAAAAATATGTGTATTCCCAGTTACCACCACATGCACACGACGCAGGGCACGGGAGACTTGATTTTCCACATTAACAACAACCGCGGCACCTTTCTTACATCCACAATGTGCAAGCTTCTGACAACATGATGAGGCCTCAGAAAGAGTTTTTTTTTTTAAAGTGATCCTCTTTGTTCCGTCGTCATCCATTAGCGCCTGGACTTGGTAGCATAAGAGCCAATTTCAGGCTCGTCCCCTTGACACGTGTCTTAGTATATTGTACGTTTTGCATGCTGGAAAAGACTAGACTAAGTTGATAGCCTCAATTAACCTACCCTTTTGCGTAAATATATATTTCTTGCTTTGTTAACCATGCTAACCCCATATGATAAGTTTGTGCTATCTTACAGTAAACACCGAGGCGGATCAATTATTATTCTTTATGTGAAAGTCACATCTGCAAATGCAATGTCTCCCAAGCAGTCTTTTTTTTTTCCCTTTTCAAGAAAACAGAGAACCGTATCACAACCGGAAAATATATGGATCACAATATTTGTGTGTGATCACTCATCGCTAGTGCATTTGGAAGGTCATTGATATATATTTATCCAAAGCTTTTCCTCCTCCTAAACACAATCCATAGTTTGTCTACCCATATCTCACGGAATAGCGAAACAGTAATGACAGCATCATCAGAAACGACTGTTCGAATAATGACTTGTTTAAGTTCGTGTTTCACTGCATCAGACACATGCACCATGATTCTAGTGTCAGCCTTTTAATATGAATATTGTGTTTAACTTGAAGTGCATCGCGTGGTGGTAAAGATAGAATATCCTGAACATGTGTTGCTACAACTGTCATATGCATTTAAGACTTCATCATAATAGTTTCATGTTTTTTTTAAGGTAAGGGCATAATGCCCTATCAGCATACTCGTTGTGAAACAACTTGAAACTGTAAACAACAGTGGATGAATGCGTACATAGAAAATACCGGTAGTTAGAAGGCTGCCACAAGAAAAAAGAGCTACATTGAGGGGTAAGGGAATACATAGACGAATCCAGAGTCAAAACAAATCTCAAAATTGGTAAAGTTTTCTGAGAGATGACGACATTAAGAAAGAACTTTTTAGTTTTTATTCTCAGGAGCTTGCTCAATAGATTTTGAGGGAGAGTAAGTTGTAGCAACAAATGCTCAGGGTGTTCTGTGTTATTCACCACATGATGGTGTTTCAAGTTTAGCCCCATGTTAAAATGAAGAGGCTTATACTATAGAATCAATATACATGTGTCTGATGCAGTGATACACAGACTGAGTCATGACTTTAACAGTCGATTCTGATGCTGCTGTCATTGCTGTTTCGTTATTCCGTGACAAAGGGGCAGACGAACTTTTGCTTGCATTTGGAAGTGGGAAAAGCTTTAGATATAATCTATCCATGACCTTTCAAATGCACTTTTACTTGTTGACATGGATGGCGTTTGAAGATGTGACTTTATGATTTAGAATGATGATTGATCAGCCAACATCACCAGATATGGATTTGATAATGTCATTGATAAAATGATACGTGGTTTTGTAGTAAGATCGAACAAACTTATCAGATGGGGTTTATGAAGCAAGAAAACATTTTTTTGGAAGTGGAAAGACTTATTGATGCTATTTGAACGACTCGGTCTAGTGTTTTTCAGCATGTAAAACGTGCAATATACCATGGCGGGTTTGGATGAGTAACAAGCTTATTTTTTTCCTATGCTAACTAGTCCAGACGCTTATGAGGCTATTTAAACGACTCGGTCCAGTTTTTTTCAGCATGTAAAACGTGCAATATACCATAGCGGGTGTGGATGAGTAACAAGCTTGGGATTGGTTTCTATGCTTACTATTCCAGACGCTTATGTATGGCGAAAGGAAAAATATGAACCATTGGAACCCTTTTGGACAACTCTTTGTGAGGCCTCTTCACCTTATCAGGAGCTTGTACATTATTGATGTAAGAAACAATACCGCTGTCTTTTTAAATGAGGAAAATCAGCTCTCCGATTGTGAATATTTGCGGCCATTAATCCGTAATTTTAAAGATGTTTTAGTACTAAAGTGATTTTATTTTATTTTCATCAATCTATCCAAAACTCTACATCGAAGATATGGACTGACGACTCATCTTTAAAATTTACGCAAAATTGGTTTTATTTACCGGAAGTGTTAATTTTGTATTTAATCATTATCTATAGAATAGAATAAGTGGTTTAGAGGATAACTTAAAGCCAAATCCAAATGTTTACTGACCAGCACAAAAAAAAAAAACAGTTTCTTTTCATTTTGAAATAAAATTGAATATCAAAATAAAATAATGATATTTTATGTCCGCCAGTTTGAATATAACCGGAAGTAATGATTTTAAAGACATATCTCTTATTTATTATATCCATTAGCAGCATCAAAGAAAGGTTCCTGAACAATTTAATGATAGTAGCAATACGTCAAAACACGTTTCAATCACCTCCCTAAAAAATAAGCTTATTTTAGTACAATGTCCGCCATGTTGGATTTTACCGAAAGTAGGGTTTTAAAGACATCTCATCTATATAATATATCCAAAAGTAGTACATAACAAAGGTTTGTACCAAATATTAGTATAGCAGCATGATAAAAACCGCTTTTCACACACTAGCCTCTGATATTTGGATGATTTAAGTATGATGTCGGCCATTTTGGATTTTTACCGGAAGTGAGACATTTTTTTTCAAATGCCTCCTTATCTGAAATAAAAGAGTAATAGCTGAGGAAGGTCTATGCCAAATTTTATTCTTGTAGCAGGATTTGCACAATTTTTCACAAAGCTGCCGTATTAATTTCTGGTACATCAGATCATCGAATCAGCTATTCCATAACATACCAAGTACTTTTGTGTTTTGTCCGCATATAGTACTTTTTCTGTCCTAGCTAGACTTACGTATATCCACACTGTTTGACGTCCAGGATCGTAGATAGAATCCAGTTTCCTCCATCATTGTTCTCCCTTCCTTATAGTCAGCACAACCTCGTTCTGTAAACTAAACAGAATGTTGTCCACATACAAATCTCTTTCCATCAATGTAGCTGTTGTAGTGTTATTACGTTGTAAATGTTAAATATCGTGGCGTTTGGTATAAACGGCGAACAAGTCGCTCCGAACAGAACGGATTTGAACTTCTAAGTCTGTAAATAACTTGTTGGGTCGGATGGGTTACTTAGCCACCAGAAACGTGTATCGTCTCGATCACCCTTTTTTGTAATCCTTCATGTAAAAAGGCTGGTTTAAATATCCGTTGTTATGGCGACAGAATTGTCTGTAAATCTCATCAGAATTTTTTTCAGGTCGTTTAGCTTCGGCGGTGTATCCAAAAGGCAGTCATTTAAACTTGGCGAATTATGCGACTGTCGACAACTGCAGTCGTAAACAATTCTGATAGGCATAGTGCTGGATTCCTTCTGTACATGATGATTAGGAATGTAGTGATACTTTTCTTAAGTTCAGCTGTTTCATCTACCTTCTCTTTGAATCCTCTTCGTTCCTGTTCTTGTATAATGTTTCCGTACTTCTTTAACATATCTGAGTTATTAGTAAGTCTTTGAAGGACGTTTTCAGTCGTTCTGTTCGTGACTGCTTAATTTATAGGCAATTCATCATGTTTCTAAGGTAACCTAGCGAAATATTTAGTTTCTCAGAACTCAATTGATCTGTCCTGATAGACTTTAATATATTCATTGTCGTCTTCGTCTACCTCCCTGCTTTTTATTCCTATTGAATCTAAATTCCAAAATCTCTCTAGATTGTTCAACTTTGTGTGATATTAGAACATTAAACATACTAGTCTTCGACGTGTTTGTTTTCGTACCGTATGTAAGTACCGAAAGCATATATCCGATCTTGGATTTCACGGCGGTCGGATCGTTTCCACGTACTATATAATCGTTAACAATGTCCCCGTAGTGATATGCGCCTACCAGCAACGATATCTCGAATGAATCATGCTTTTTCACCGTGTGCGCTAACTTTAAACCACGCAAATAACCGTTCTGTGTATCAATGTTACGTATGTAATTCTGTAGAGGCATGCCGATCAACATGCCGATCATCTGTACTTTGATTGAAAAGACGTGTCTTGCAACGGTTTTCAGATAGATTGTTGACTTTTCTATGTGTCTCGCGTTTTTCTCTGCAACTCCAAATGCCGATAAATATATTATTTCTGTTCCCGCTATCTGTAAATTAAGTTAAGTTCTGCGTTAAAAAAGATGTTTGCGCTCCTTCGTCAAAAAGAATATTCGTATCGATAAAGTACTGATTTGAGCCTACTTGTGCTACGGCAGTTTACAAAATTACATTGATTGCAATTCTGTCGATTGAGAATACAAAATAGTAGCATCATGTTCCGTATTACGAATGTCATTCACGAGTTGAACGTTGGTCGAATTCGAAGATAGTGGGATTAACGGGTTGCCGCTCTGATTTCCTTTTGCGCGAAAATTAGTATGCGCTGAGTTACTACCCTTGTTTCTATGGCTAACCTCATTCCCTTGTTTTAATAAAATTATATTGTTTCTTGGAAGTGCATTACATTAGTTTGTATGGTGTTTCTCATTACAATGTGTACATGTGTGTTTAGATTTACAGTCGTTTAGTCTGTATATAACAAGGCAGTTAAAGAATAACTAAGCTGTTCATACGGGATTCTGTGTCGGCTATTTTACTGCAACGAGTTGGTGCGTGTATTTCGTGACAGAAAACGCTAGGTCTAGTCTCCATATTCTTGTAAGATTTAGATTTCATCAATTTCGGGTGTCGACTCTATTGTCCTGTGACCAGTATAACGATCTCATCTTATATGCTTTTACGGAGGTCCCGTAATACCAAGGTTTTTATTCTATGTTCTCGCGCGAGATATTTTCTGACTTCCACGGGTAATTTGTTCACAATAATGGGAACAAGTAGCGTGCCGTATGTTTCATGTGTCTGACCCAAAGTTTCTAGACCCTGACTACCTTCAATTTGATCGTAAAAACTTCGTAAGCTTGTAAACTGATTTATAGGCGAAGGAATTTCTAAACCTAGTGCTTCGTGTTCTAGCTCATGAGCTTTCAAGCAGTTACACTTTTATATATTTGTAAGTGACAGGTTCAGATGTGAGGCCGACTCATATGAGTCCCAGAAGGTTTGCCATTCTAAAATGGTGCCTTTGAAAGTTGGAAGCGTAAGTTTTGTAGGCCGTGACTCTGATTAATAGCTGCAGAAAATGTACTTTGTTGCGTGTTGATTGTGAGACTAGCTTGAGCAAACTGGTTTTCAAACGACTGTGTGTTGTGTGGGTTGGCTATGTTGTGCGTTGAAACAAACGGTATAGTTTCTGGATTTAAAGTGTGCGTTCTAGTACTTAAGTATTTGATTCAATATGACGGGACTGCAGGGTTTTGGACATTTTGTATGAACTTACGTACGTGTTGAATCTTCGTTACCATATTAACCGAAAATTCATCTGAATCAAATAATCTAATTTACCACATCGTAACATTCCGTTAACTTTAGAATTTGTTCATTCAAGTCCTAAAAAATGTTTGTTTTTTCACAAGTTTTCCGAGTGTTGCAATGTCTTCTACTTCATCGAAATTTGTATTCTCCTTTGCTTCATCTAATCTTCGGAATACCTTGAACTACACGTATTTTGCGACTGCATATCTGAACAACGGAACCGAAACTACGTTAGTGATTGCAAAAAGCAGATTAGAGCAAGTGAAAAACCTAACATAACCGCAACTAGAACTTATGGCCGCCGTTATTGGAACTAGACTAGCTTTTCATGTAAAATCGACCTTTGAATGTAAAAACGTGGTTTTTTGGTCGGATAGTTGTATATTATTGCACTGGTTAAAATCATCGAAACCGTTTAAACGATTTATTGTGAATCGAGTGCGAGAAATAACAAAATCTACAAAATCAACATTAATGGAGATATTGCCCGAAAGAATGCAACCCAACCGATCTCTTAACACGAGGAATTGACGTCGATCAATACATCGATAGTGTCATTAAAAAAAGACCGAGTTAGTTATAAAGGTATTGACAATTACAGAAGAAAACGAAGACGAGGAATTTCTAAACAATGAAGTTCATACTGATCACTATGGTATCAGTAACGTTATAGACAATTCGAAATATGGAACTTTCAGGAAAGTGATTCGAGTAACTGCTTACGTTCAGTGGTTCATATCCAACTACCAATATACCGATAAACCAAACATCTGAGATAAAACACAAGGAAATATCCTAGCATTAGACAAGTAGGACTCTTCATAGATGACAGTGGTTTTGTGAGATGCAATGGAAGGATTCACACCGCAACGATTTCAGAGAATACCAAATTTCCGTATTTATTACCTGCGAATCATTTACTTACCAAACTGATAGTGACAGACGCACACGAGCGTTCACTTCATTTTGGACTCAGTGCTACGCTTACTTACGTACTACAATCGTATTGGGTACCGATACTTAAACAATTTGTTAAGGAGTAATTGATCAAGTTTTCGCTCCTGTTAATCATTGTTATGTTACTAGTACCTAAGTGTGACGTGTTGACATTAGAGTCCGAATAGATATACATACATTCTATTTGCTTTTGTTATTGTTAGCTATATAGTTGCCCGATGTATCCACTTAACGATATTGGTGTCAAATGACCAGGATGAATTTGAAGCTGAAATCGATACTAGCAGGACATAGAAGCGCCGTTTTCAGAATATTCCAGAAATTAGACGAAAATGGGGAGAGCGGAACAGAACTTGTTGATTCCGATGAACTTTCGAAACAGAAATCGCTGACTCTGATGAGAATTTATTTAATTTAGAAACAAAAATACGTTAAATAGCAAAATGTATCTAAGTACAAACATCAACGCTAAACACAAATGCCACAAGTTCACAACATCACACAAAAGTACATGAATGCATTATTTTACATACCTTCATATAAGAGCTGACGTTATTTTTTACGAGAAAATTGAAACATATATACGTGGTTTAGAATCCGTTGGTCAGACAGAGAATACATATGGCCCATTATTGGTCCCTGTCATATTGAAAAAGTTACCGGGGGACGTACGCATAAATCTAACAAGACACCATGAATCAAATAGTTGGCCATTAAATGAACTACTACAATACTATCTCACGAACTCTACATAATGGAGGAAGGCAATTCCTCTGCATGATCATACGGAAACGTATACCGCTACAGCAGCATTTCACACCAATGCAAAGGTACGTACAAAATAAATCAACAGACAAATAAACGTAAAACCATGTGTACTTTTGTAACGAATCACATGTCCCCGTTAACTGCACTAAGATAATTGATCACACAGCAATTATTTCTATTGTTAAACGGGATAGTTTATGTTTTAACTGTCTTTGACCTCCCAATATAGATGATTGCAAATCACACCAAAGTTGCAGGAAATGTAAAATATGACACCATACTAGTTTATGCAAAGACGCGGTTGAAAAAGATGAAAAACAGAGTAACACTTATGTAAATATTAACACAATTCAGGAAACACAACACAAAGCGAAGAAAACGGGCACAGTTCTTCACTCACAGACACAGAATAAAAACTGCCGTAGGGCAAGTAAGTTCGGGCATTCAATGTACTAACACAAACACATTATTTGACAAGGGCGCACAGATGTCCTTCATCACAGAAAAATTAGCTACAGAGCTTGATTTGACAATTACCAGACAGGAGACCATAAACTTGTCAGGATTTTGTGACACAAGTGAGGGCAAAACAGTTCGACATCAAAATAATGGTACCATTTACTTACTTACAGACAACGGAAAATTACCTATCAACGTTTTGATTGTACCAGAAATAGCTGTACCAATGAAAACTTATGTACATAATATTACAAATTGAAAGTATTTGTTTGGCTTGAAATTAGCCCATGCGCTCTCACATGACCCAATGGTTGAAGTTTCTCTATTGAATTCTATCTAAATCGATTATTACTGGTCAATTGTCGATGATAGAATAGTATGAGGAGCAGGACCTACTACCGTCAAGTCGAAAATCCGTAACCTTCTGTCCGGCACAATCAATTGAATACCTGCAAATCCAGATCACACACTTACGTCAATGATGAACATATTAGTAGGTAACAAATTTGAAGAGCATATATTGGAGAAATTTTGAGAAGTTGAAGCTGCTAGTATAAATAATACTGACAACAAATCTGAAAACAGACCATTCCAAGATGTATATGAATCAAATAGTAGAGGTTACCATATGGAAACAGAAAGATATATTGCTAAGTTACCTTGTAAGGAGGAACACCACACCTTACTAGACAACAGAGGTGTTGCACAACGGAGAACAGATAATGTCAATAAGCGTCTTAGTCGTGAACTTACATTTTTATAGAACAACGGAAAAATTATAAATGAACAAGAAAAACGTGGATTTATCGAGAGAGTTGATGAACGATCAACCAAAACAAATGTTCATTCCATACCGCACCATCATACTGTAAAAGTCGTCAACCACGCCCATAAGAATTGTATTTGACTGCAGCTACAAACCTTCACCTGTTAGTCTAAGATTAAATGATTGTTTGATGGATCTTTGGCCAAACTTTAATGATTTAACCGGAATTTTTCTCCGATTTAGAATGCACAAATACGCCGTGTCGTCAGATATACAAAAAAGCCTTTCTTAATATGGGTTGGATGAAGAGGATCGTGATGTTACCAGATTCTTTTAACCTAGTAACCCGGATGACCCAAATAGTCAACTAACCGCAAACAGATTCAAGTCAGTATAATTTGGAGCAACTTTCTCTCCGTTTATCCTAAATGCTGTTATACGTTAACATTTGACTGCAATTCCACAGACTTGACAACAATTTTAAAGAAAGACTTTTATGTCGACAATAATATTTCGAGCTTTGATCAACAAAGAGCTTTGTTAGACTTCTTTCATGCATCACGTTGAGTATTTGTAAATGATTTGTATGATGCGGGAGCATAAGAAATTGAACATTTATCAAAATCATCATATGGAACCGAGAAGCTTAATTCTTATGGAACAATTTTGTTCGGCGGATGGTGGGAGAGGTTGAGATGAATAACGAAAAACTGCATTTAAAAAGTATAAGGACGAGCACTTATGGACAATAAAACACTCAACACGATAATTACTGAAGTAGAAAGTTTACTCAGTGATCGCCCATTAACATACGTTTCATCGGATCAAACGGACGACGAACCCCTTAGTCCGTCACATTTATTACATTGAAAACGGACCAGGACGCTACCGTATAACGGACTTGAAGACTGTAGTTTACAACCAGGAACCAAAGACACTACGCATGAATCAGTAACTGGCTAGACAATCGAAGTTTCTTTAATTAAAACTCGTAAAAAATACATAAAAAGATGGAAGCAGGAATACATAAATTCGCTTAGGGAACATTACCGATACACAGATCGAAACACATAGAACATTAAAGTCGGAAATGTAGTTCAGATTCAGGACTATGTATCAAGAGTAAATTAGATCATTGACAAATTATTTTACGGCAAAGATGGACTTACACGATCAGTCATAATCGAACAAAACTGGTTTGATATCTAGACCAATTATCAAACTTTATCTGTAAGAACTGAATTCTTTGGAACTTGAAAATAGAGCAGCTCAAAGTGAGGCAAAGACGAAAATAAAAACTTGGACTAACATGTGTTAAATGTAAATTGTGAAAAGTAAAATGATAATGTGTGATTAGCATATGGACATTAAAATGAATATAAAAAGTGGGCTGCTAAATATTTTACATATAAACTTTCAAGTTTTAATTTATTTTATTAGAACTTTAATAATTAAAGTTGTGATCACTTTCATTTATTGTAAAGTAATACATGTGCGGCCCAAGCATGTTGGGAGCAAAATCACAAACGTAACGTTCTCGCTGCCGCTATTCATTGTAATGTCACCTAAGTGTGACATGTTGACATTAGAGCTTGAATAGAGAGATTTGTTATTGTTAGCCATATAGTTGCCCGATTTATCCACTAAACGATAGCCTAGACCCGTACGAGTTTGTCAGCTGTAGGTTAAAAGGGTAGTAACCCGGTTTAACACGAAGTCGAAATAAACTATTACTGGTTGGCCAAACGAAGAGATTTTCCACACGAGCCATTATATCAGAGGGAGAGGTATCCATTGCCTCTAACATGACCCAAATCATTAATGCCCTAGACTCGTACGACTTAGCCAGGAAAGGATAAGGTTGGTACCTTTATATATCTCAAAGTCGACATGAACTATTGCCAGCTGGCCAAACCAAGACATTTTCCACATGGGTCATGACACCAGAGGTAGATGTAGTAGTTGTGTAATGGCCCATATAGTACTTATGCCCTAGACCTGTACGAGTTTGTCAGTAGAGGGTAAAAAGGGGGATGTGATACTCCGATTCATCACGAAGTCGAAACAAACTATTGCCGGATGGTCAAACTAAGAAATTCTCCACGTGGGTCATTATATCAGAGGAAGAAGTAGGCATTGCCTCTAAAATTACCCATATTACTTATTCCCTAGACCCGTACGACTTAGTCAGCAAAGAGAAAGGTAGGTACCTTTATATATCTCAAAGTCGAATTGAACTATTGACGACTTGTCAAACTAAAAGATTCTCCTCATGGACCACGATACAGAGGTTAAGGTAATAATTGCCTTTAAAATGGCCAGCAAGTAAAAGTATGTTTGAATATTTTGATATACAAGAGTACTTCTCTTACTCTTTTCCTACCAATACGTACGGATCTATGATATACGATATATGGGCCTTTTTAGAGAAAACAACTACGATAATCTTTTTAATAGTCCACAAGGAGAATCTCTTATTTTGGTCTTTGTGATATACAAGAGTCCTACTTTCCCTTTGCTGTCCAACAGGTACGAGTCTAGGACATAAAAACCATGCGTAATTTTCGAGGCAATATTATTCTCTACATCTGATATAATGGACAACGCCATCAGGGATAGTGCTATGGCCCATCTTAAAGGCAATGACTACCTCTACCTCTGCTAAAATGGTCCACGTTTAGAATATCTTAGTCAGTCAGCTGACAATAATATTTCATTTCGACTTCGTTGTACACCGGGATACCATATCCCCCTTTAAACCGTCTGCTATCAAATTTGTACGGATCTAGGGTATAAGTGTCATGGGCCATTTTAGAGGCAATGCCCACCTCTACCACTGGTATAATGGCCCACATGGAGAATCCCTTAGTTTGGCCAGCCGGTAATAGTTTATTTCGACTTCGTTGTAAACAGAGGTACCACCTCCCCCTTTTAACCCCATTGCTAACAAAATCGTACGGGTCTAGGGCATAAGTGCTATATGCCATTTTAAAGGCTGGGTCCACTTCTATCTCTAGTATAATGGTCCACGTGGAGAATCTCTTAGTTTGGCCAGCCGGCAACAGTTCATTTCGACTTTGTGATATTCGAGGGTACCCCTTTACCCTTTGCTGACTAATTCGTACGGATCTAGGGCATAAGTGTTATGGGCCATTTTAGAGGCAATGCCAACCTCTACCACTGGTATTATGGCCCACGTGGAGAATCCCTTAGTGTGGCCAGCCGGCAATAGTTTATTTCGACTTCGTTGTAAACATAGGTATCACCTCCCCCTTTTAACCCCTTGCTGACAAAATCGGACGGGTCGAGGGCATAAGTGCTATAGGCCATTTTAAAGGCTAGGTCCACCTCTCTCTCTGGTATAAAGGTCCACGTGGAGAATCTCTCAGTTTGGCTAGCCGCCAATAGTTTATTTCGACTTCGCTGTAAACAGAGGTACCACCTCCCCCTTTTAACCCCTTGCAGACAAAATCGTACGGGTCTAGGGTATAAGTGCTTTTGACAATTTTAAAGGCAATAAGTACCTCTTCCTCTGGTATCATTACCCACGAAGAGAATCTCTTCGTTTGGCCAGCCGGCAATAGTTCATTTTCGAATTTGAGATATACCAGGGTACCCCCCTTATCCTTTCCTGACTAACTCGTATGGGTCTAGGGATAAGTGCTATAGGTCATTATAGAGGCAATACACACCTCTAACTTTGGTATAATGGTCGATGTGGAGAATCTCTTAGTTTGGCCAGCCGGCAATAGTTCAGTTCGAATTCGTTGTATACAGGGACACCATATCCCCCCCTTTAACCCTCTACTGACAAACTCGTACGGGTCTAGGGTATAAATGCTATGGGCCATTTTAAAGGCAATAAGTACATCTTCCTCTGGTTCCATTGCCCGTGTGGAGAATCTCTTCGTTTGGCCAGCCGGCAATAGTTTATTTTAGAATTTGTGATATACCAGGGTACCCCCCATTATCCTTTTCTAACTAACTCGTACGGGTCTAGGGCATAAGTGCTATGGGCCATTTTAGAGGCAATACCAACCTCTAACTCTGGTATAATGGTCGGTGTGGAGAATCTCTTAGTTTGGCCAGCCGGCAATAGTTCAGTTCGAATTCGTTGTATCTTGGATTCCATATCCCCCCTTTGAACCCTCTACTGACAAACTCGTACGGGTCTAGGGTATAAGTGTTATAGGCCATTTTAAAGGCAATAAGTACCTCTTCCTCTGGTATCATTGCCCACGTGGAGAATCTCTTCGTTTGGCCAGCCGGCAATAGTTTATTTTAGAATTTGTGATATACCAGGGTACCCCCCATTATCCTTTTCTGACTAACTCGTACGGGTCTAGGGCATAAGTGCTATGGGCCATTTTAGAGGCAATACCAACCTCTACCTCTGGTATAATGGTCGGTGTGGAGAATCTCTTAGTTTGGCCAGCCGGCAATAGTTCAGTTCGAATTCGTTGTATCTTGGATTCCATATCCCCCCTTTGAACCCTCTACTGACAAACTCGTACGGGTCTAGGGTATAAGTGCTATAGGCCATTTTAAAGGCAATAAGTACCTCTTCCTCTGGTATCATTGCCCACGTGGAGAATCTCTTAGTTTGGCCAACCGGCAATAGTTTATTTTAGAATTTGTGATATACCAGGGTACCCCCCATTATCCTTTTCTGACTAACTCGTACGGGTCTAGGGCATAAGTGCTATGAGCCATTTTAGAGGCAATACCAACCTCTACCTCTGGTATAATGGTCGGTGTGGAGAATCTCTTAGTTTGGCCAGCCGGCAATAGTTCAGTTCGAATTCGTTGTATCTTGGATTCCATATCCCCCCTTTGAACCCTCTACTGACAAACTCGTACGGGTCTAGGGTATAAGTCATTTTAAAGGCAATAAGTACCTCTTCCTCTGGTATCATTGCCCACGTGGAAAATCTCTTCGTTTGGCCAGCCGGCAATAGTTTATTTTCGAATTTGTGATATACCAGGGTACCCCCCATTATCCTTTTCTGACTAACTCGTACGGGTCTAGGGCATAAATGCTATTGGCCATTTTAGAGGCAATACCAACCTCTACCTCTGGTATAATGGTCGGTGTGGAGAATCTCTTAGTTTGGCCAGCCGGCAATAGTTCAGTTCGAATTCGTTGTATCTTGGATTCCATATCCCCCTTTGAACCCTCTACTGACAAACTCGTACGGGTCTAGGGTATAAGTGCTATGGGCCATTTTAAAGGCAATAAGTACCTCTTCCTCTGGTATCATTGCCCACGTGGAGAATCTCTTCGTTTGGCCAGCCGGCAATAGTTTATTTTAGAATTTGTGATATACCAGTGTACCCCCCATTATCCTTTTCTAACTAACTCGTACGGGTCTAGAGCATAAGTGCTATGGGCCATTTTAGAGGCAATACCAACCTCTACCTCTGGTATAATGGTCGGTGTGGAGAATCTCTTAGTTTGGCCAGCCGGCAATAGTTCAGTTCGAATTCGTTGTATCTTGGATTCCCTTTCCCCCTTTGAACCCTCTACTGACAAACTCGTACGGGTCTAGGGTATAAGTGCTATGGGCCATTTTAAAGGCAATAAGTACCTCTTCCTCTGGTATCATTGCCCACGTGGAGAATCTCTTCGTTTGGCCAGCCGGCAATAGTTCATTTTCGAATTTG
The DNA here is from genome assembly GCF_963676685.1 of Mytilus edulis. Lineage (NCBI taxonomy): Eukaryota > Metazoa > Mollusca > Bivalvia > Mytilida > Mytilidae > Mytilus > Mytilus edulis. The sequence continues at coordinate 30,398,635 of NC_092348.1, read as the reverse complement.
TGATATACCAGGGTACCCCCTTATCCTTTTCTGACTAACTCGTACGGGTCTAGGGCATAAGTGCTATGAGCCATTTTAGAGGCAATACCAACCTCTACCTCTGGTATAATGGTCGGTGTGGAGAAACTCTTAGTTTGGCCAGCCGGCAATAGTTCAGTTCGAATTCGTTGTATCTTGGATTCCATATCCCCCCTTTAAACCCTCTACTGACAAACTCGTACGGGTCTAGGGTATAAGTGCTATGGGCCATTTTAAAGGCAATAAGTACCTCTTCCTCTGGTATCATTGCCCACGTGGAGAATCTCTTTGTTTGGCCAGCCAGCCGGCAATAGTTCATTTTCGAATTTGTGATATACCAGGGTACCCCCCTTATCCTTTTCTGACTAACTCGTACGGGTCTAGGGCATAAGTGCTATGGGCCATTTTAGAGGCAATACCAACCTCTACCTCTGGTATAATGGTCGGTGTGGAGAATCTCTTAGTTTGGCCAGCCGGCAATAGTTCAGTTCGAATTCGTTGTATCTTGGATTCCATATCCCCCCTTTGAACCCTCTACTGACAAACTCGTACGGGTCTAGGGTATAAGTGCTATGGGCCATTTTAAAGGCAATAAGTACTTCTTCCGCTGGTATCATTGCCCACGTGGAGAATCTCTTCGTTTGGCCAGCCGGCAATAGTTCATTTTCGAATTTGTGATATACCAGGGTACCCCCCCCTTATCCTTTTCTGACTAACTCGTACGGGTCTAGGGCATAAGTGCTATGGGCCATTTTAGAGGCAATACCAACCTCTACCTCTGGTATAATGGTCGGTGTGGAGAATCTCTTAGTTTGGCCAGCCGGCAATAGTTCAGTTCGAATTCGTTGTATCTTGGATTCCATATCCCCCCTTTGAACCCTCTACTGACAAACTCGTACGGGTCTAGGGTATAAGTGCTTTGGGCAATTTTAAAGGCAATAAGTACCTCTTCCTCTGGTATCATTGCCCACGTGGAGAATCTCTTCGTTTGGCCAGCCAGCCGGCAATAGTTCATTTTCGAATTTGTGATATACCAGGGTACCCCCCCTTATCCTTTTCTGACTAACTCGTACGGGTCTAGGGCATAAGTGCTATGGGCCATTTTAGAGGCAATACCAACCTCTACCTCTGGTATAATGGTCGGTGTGGAGAATCTCTTAGTTTGGCCAGCCGGCAATAGTTCAGTTCGAATTCGTTGTATCTTGGATTCCATATCCCCCCTTTGAACCCTCTACTGACAAACTCGTACGGGTCTAGGGTATAAGTGCTATGGACCATTTTTTAAGGCAAAAAAAGTACCTCTTCCTCTGGTATCATTGCTCACGTGGAGAATCTCTTCGTTTGGCCAGCCGGCAATAGTTCATTTTCGAATTTGTGATATACCAGGGTACCCCCCCCCCCCTTATTCTTTTCTGACTAACTCGTACGGGTCTAGGGCATAAGTGCTATGGGCCATTTTAGAGGCGCCATTTTAGAGGCAATACCAACCTCTACCTCTTGTATAATGGTCGGTGTGGAGAATCTCTTAGTTTGGCCAGCCGGCAATAGTTCAGTTCGAATTCGTTGTATCTTGGATTCCATATCCCCCCTTTGAACCCTCTACTGACAAACTCGTACGGGTCTAGGGTATAAGTGCTATGGGCCATTTTAAAGGCAATAAGTACCTCTTCCTCTGGTATCATTGCCCACATTGAGAATCTCTTCGTTTGGCCAGCCGGCAATAGTTCATTTTCGAATTTGTGATATACCAGGGTACCCCCCCCCCCCCCTTATCCTTTTCTGACTATCTCGTACGGGTCTAGGGCATAAGTGCTATTGGCCATTTTAGAGGCAATACACACTTCTACCTCTGGTATGATGGTCGATGTGGAGAATCTCTTAGTTTGGCCAGCCGGCAATAGTTCAGTAAGAATTCGTTGTAAACCGGATACCATATCCCCCCTTTGAACCCTCTACTGACAAACTCGTACGGGTCTAGGGTACAAGTGCTAGTGGCCATTTTAAAGGCAATAAGTACCTTTTCGTCTGGTACCATTGCCCACGTGGAGAATCTTTTCGTTTTGCCAGGCGGCAATAGTTCATTTAAGAATTTGTGATATACCAGGGTACCCCTTATCCTCTCCTGACTAACTCGTACGGGTCTAGGGCATAAGTGCTATGGGCCATGTTAGAGGCAATACCAACCTCTACCACTGGTATGATGGTCAATGTGGAGAATCTCTTAGGTTTGCCAGCCGGCAATAGTTCAGAAAGATTCGTTGTAAACCGGATACCATATCTCCCTTTGAACCCTCTACTGACAAACTCGTACGGGTCTAGGGTACAAGTGCTATAGGCCATTTTAAAGGCAATAAGTACCTCTTCGTCTGGTACCATTGCCCGTGTGGAGAATCTCTTCGTTTGGCCAGCCGGCAATAGTTCATTTTAGAATTTGTGATATACCAGGGTACCCCTTATCCTCTCCTGACTAACTCGTACGGGTCTAGGGCATAAGTGCTATGGGCCATGTTAGAGGCAATACCAACCTCTACCTCTGGTATGATGGTCAATGTGGAGAATCTCTTAGTTTGGCCAGCCGGCAATAGTTCAGTAAGAATTCGTTGTAAACCGGATACCATATCCACCCTTTGAACCCTCTACTGACAAACTCGTACGGGTCTAGGGTATAAGTGCTATAGGCCATTTTAAAGGCAATAAGTACCTCTTCCTCTGGTATCATTGCCCACGTGGAGAATCTCTTCGTTTGGCCAGCCAGCCGGCAATAGTTCATTTTCGAATTTGTGATATACCAGGGTACCCCCCCTTATCCTTTTCTGACTAACTCGTACGGGTCTAGGGCATAAGTGCTATGGGCCATTTTAGAGGCAATACCAACCTCTACCTCTGGTATAATGGTCGGTGTGGAGAATCTCTTAGTTTGGCCAGCCGGCAATAGTTCAGTTCGAATTCGTTGTATCTTGGATTCCATATCCCCCCTTTGAACCCTCTACTGACAAACTCGTACGGGTCTAGGGTATAAGTGCTATGGACCATTTTAAAGGCAAAAAGTATCTCTTCCTCTGGTATCATTGCTCACGTGGAGAATCTCTTCGTTTGGCCAGCCGCCAATAGTTCATTTTCGAATTTGTGATATACCAGGGTATCCCCCCCCCCCTTATTCTTTTCTGACTAACTCGTACGGGTCTAGGGCATAAGTGCTATGGGCCATTTTAGAGGCGCCATTTTAGAGGCAATACCAACCTCTACCTCTTGTATAATGGTCGGTGTGGAGAATCTCTTAGTTTGGCCAGCCGGCAATAGTTCAGTTCGAATTCGTTGTATCTTGGATTCCATATCCCCCCTTTGAACCCTCTACTGACAAACTCGTACGGGTCTAGGGTATAAGTGCTATGAGCCATTTTAAAGGCAATAAGTACCTCTTCCTCTGGTATCATTGCCCACATTGAGAATCTCTTCGTTTGGCCAGCCGGCAATAGTTCATTTTCGAATTTGTGATATACCAGGGTACCCCCCCCCTTAATCCTTTTCTGACTAACTCGTACGGGTCTAGGGCATAAGTGCTATGGACCATTTTAGAGGCAATACCAACCTCTACCTCTGGTATAATGGTCGGTGTGGAGAATCTCTTAGTTTGGCCAGCCGGCAATAGTTCAGTTCGAATTCGTTGTATCTTGGATTCCATATCCCCCCCTTTGAACCCTCTACTGACAAACTCGTACGGGCCTAGGGTAAAAGTGATATGGGCCATTTTAAAGGCAATAAGTACCTCTTCCTCTGGTATCATTGCCCACGTGGAGAATCTCTTCGTTTGGCCAGCCGGCAATAGTTCATTTTCGAATTTGTGATATACCAGGGTACCCCCTTATCCTTTTCTTACTATCTCGTACGGGTCTAGGGCATAAGTGCTATTGGCCATTTTAGAGGCAATACACACCTCTACCCCTGGTATGATGGTCGATGTGGAGAATCTCTTAGTTTGGCCAGCCGGCAATAGTTCAGTAAGAATTCGTTGTAAACCGGATACCATATCCCCCCTTTGAACCCTCTACTGACAAACTCGTACGGGTCTAGGGTACAAGTGCTAGTGGACATTTTAAAGGCAATAAGTACCTCTTCGTCTGGTACCATTGCCCACGTGGAGAATCTTTTCGTTTTGCCAGGCGGCAATAGTTCATTTAAGAATTTGTGATATACCAGGGTACCCCTTATCCTCTCCTGACTTATTCGTACGGGTCTAGGGCATAAGTGCTATGGGCCATGTTAGAGGCAATACCAACCTCTACCACTGGTATGATGGTCAATGTGGAGAATCTCTTAGGTTTGCCAGCCGGCAATAGTTCAGTAAGAATTCGTTGTAAACCGGATACCATATCCCCCTTTGAACCCTCTACTGACAAACTCGTACGGGTCTAGGGTACAAGTGCTATAGGCCATTTTAAAGGCAATAAGTACCTCTTCGTCTGGTACCATTGCCCGTGTGGAGAATCTCTTCGTTTGGCCAGCCGGCAATAGTTCATTTTAGAATTTGTGATATACCAGGGTACCCCTTATCCTCTCCTGACTAACTCGTACGGGTCTAGGGCATAAGTGCTATGGGCCATGTTAGAGGCAATGCCAACCTCTACCTCTGGTATGATGGTCAATGTGGAGAATCTCTTAGTTTGGCCAGCCGGCAATAGTTCAGTAAGAATTCGTTGTAAACCGGATACCATATCCCCCCTTTGAACCCTCTACTGACAAACTCGTACGGGTCTAGGGTATCAGTGCTATGGGCCATTTTAAAGGCAATAAGTACCTCTTCGTCTGATACCATTGCCCACGTGGAGAATCTCTTCGTTTGGCCAGCCGGCAATAGTTCATTTCCGAATTTGTGATATACCAGGGTACCCCCTTATTCTCTCCTGACTAACTCGTACGGGTCTAGGGCATAAGTGCTATGGGCCATAGTAGAGGCAATAATATGAATTGTTAATAATGACTCAGATTGGTCTCCATAATTTTGAAGAATCATATGTCATTGAAATAGTAATTGACAGTTGTTATTTTTCTGTTATTTTTATTTCTGCAATTAACTATGTTTCTATTTTTCTGATATGTTTAAATAGAAAATACTGTCGTAATATTGTATGTTTTAGTTTCATGATTGGACTATATTTGTAGACAACGAACAAATGACCATCAATTCTATGTCATTCCTAAATTTCTATATTTAATCAATATTTTTAATTTATTGTAGCTTACATTGATTTAATTATCACAAAATTTTAATAAGAACTGTTCTTTACTTTATTTGTTTGTTGTAATGTCCCGTTTAATTTCTATATTTAATTATATTTTTTTAAAACTTGTTATTGCTTTAGTTTACATTATTTCACTAATCACAGAATGTTAAAAGACCGTTTCTTTGTTTTATATTTATGGAGGCATTTACATTGTTTTTATTACATTTACAATGTTGTTTAAAGACGCAGACCTTGAAGAAGACCCAAAGTTGATTCAATAAACGCGGACCTCGAAGAAGACACTCATTGACATGCCTATTTGAAGTAATATCAAATATAAATAGGAACGTTATTTAATAATAATTATCGTTCATAGTTTCTAAAAACACTTCTTCGAACGCAAGTCATCTCATGAATATTATTGACGGCTCATGAATATTATTGAAGGCTGGCCTCATGAATATTAACGCCGGCTGCTATCGACGGCTAGATCCACACTAGTCAAAAATTCATACAGACTTCCTCTCCTTTCACAGGTAATGTTTTGTATTACATTTATTTGTAGAACCTAAAATTTAAAAAAAACTAGACAAAGGCATTAACTATAGTTAGGGTTTGCAGATGTACATGTAACAATGTCCATCGACAAGTATTACATGCATAATAGTAAAAAATACTTTATAATTATTAAAATTAAATTCGGTCATTTCGTTACCACAAGCCACTACCCAGCAGATAAGTTGTTACCATATTCTGCCAAATTTTATATTGACATCACCTATTTTCTGTCTATTCATGAATCACAAAAAGTTTCGTTTAAGTTAAAATGTATACTCCATATTCATTGCCTTTATAAAGGTTACCTTTGCTAACTGAAGGAAGTCATAATCAAAGCAACTTATTAGAAATTCATGAGAGAATTACAAAGTAAACTAAATAAAACCATAATGCTGCGGTGATTTAAATTTTATGTTTTTATGTATAATAGTTAAATTATAATAAATCTTTTTTATTAAAGCATTTATGGAAACAAGTTTTTGATATTTAAGTAGAACAAAGAACTATGGTGACAAATGATAAAATCAAAGGCTTTTCGTGTATGTTTATAACGTTCGTCTTACACTGAGAAATTTTAATATTTTCTACGTTGGTTAAACTTTTTATCAACTTTATAACTATATATATGAAAAACGATTTCGTTTATAATTATCTTTTATAAAAAAGAATTTGTTTGCAAATATTTAATATACTATTCCATTTTATCTATTTAGAATGTCACAATAAAGTGCGTACTTTATAACTGCTTGTATTCTAATAAAAATTCTAAATTAAAAAAGACGAATAAGATAAACTTGAAAGAAACAACATCCCAAGACACAAATATATTTCAAACCTAAAATTGATTCTAATCAATTGACACAGGCAAAAATACAACAATACGGTACTTAAATAAGCATTGTCTATTCGTTTTCTGTGTGTTTTGGAAGGGGGTAGATATTGTGGACATCACGTTAATTTAGTCTTAGTTGCATTATTATTTCTATTAGTTGTTAGTGGCTTTAACTAGCTGTCAGTAGATGCGAGAACTCTCAGAGCTGTACTTAGTGTCTTTTTTTTTGTTGGGATATACAAGTACCCGACCACGTCCACTCTCTGGTTTTGTTATATGCATTTCTATTTGTATCAATCCGATAAGTTAAGCCTTTTTCAACAGATTTTCATAGTTCGTTCTCATATTGTACGGTAACACCGCTGTTAGGGGAGGGTTGAGATCCCACTAACATGTTTAACCGCGTCCCATTCTGTAAGTATGTGCCTATCAAACGACTAGAGCCTTTAAATCAGTGCTTGTCGTTTGTTGATGGGTTGCATATTTGTTTTTGAACATAAATTAGGCCGTTAGTTTTCACGTTTTCTCGTTTGAATTGTTTTACATTAGTCTTTTGTCATTGTGAGGCCTTTCATTGCTAACTATGCCATATAGGCTTTGCTCATAGTTTAAGGTCGTACGATGACCAATAGTTGTTAATTTTCTGTGTCATTTTGGTGTCTTGTGGAGACTTGTCTCATTGACAATCATACCAAATCTTCTTGTTTTAATTGCCTTTCAATAAAACGTTTCACGCTGCGAATAAAAAACAATGACATTCATGATAATTTACAAGAAAACATTATAAGGGGAATCACCTGAAGAATTTACTTGACGTATTGCAAAATTTTATATGAACAATTATAACATGACGTAGCATTCAATCAGTGGTAATTTAAAACAATGCTAACAACTTTAAATGATATATCTTTAAATGTCTTAAGTTAATCTTTCATATCAGTAATCTAATCTTACATTTATATTAATACAAGGGGTTGTTTACATGTTTACATGTTTACTGTTCGTCTTGGAAAACAGCGTCAGGAAGTTTTCAATATCTAAATTTATATATTAAATATTTTGCCAAGCGTTTATATATATTTGAAAATCAGAAAATCAGATATATTATTAGTTACATAGTGTGCTAGTGACCTAATACGGTATATATGGGGTCAGTAAATTCCATATGGGGTGAGAGCGAAGCTCGAATCCCCATATGGAATTTACTTACCCCATATATACCGTATTACGTCACTAGCACACTATGTAACGAATTTATCTTACCGACTATCTTAACGTGTGAAATTAAGACTAGTGATTCTCAAAATGATCAAGTCTTTAATACTGTTAGCATTAAGAAAATACTTCCATTGATCGTACAAAAACAGATGCCAACAATAACGACTTGTAAGGTTTAAATGTGTTTTATGAATTTATTTCAATCTTAATCATCAATTTCTTCGTCTGTTGGAACATTTAAGTTTTTTCTCAGTACCGTTTTGTTTTTATAAAGGGACATAACACCATTACTAACCGTGTATGAAATAAGCCCCGCCCCCTTCTTACCTAATATGGAATATAAAGGGACGTAACTCCACTACTAACCGTGTATGAGATAAACCCCGCCCCCCTACTGACCTAATATCAAATATACACGGTTTGCACGCGGACGCTTTTAACCAATCATATTCCTGGAAATGTATAGGAGGTAAGATAAATATATATATCTGATTTTCAAATATTATTATACATGGATATGGACTTGATTAACTAGGGGAAAAAGTCTTGCGGACAAATTTTACTACCAAACCACGGTTACAGTAAATTGTTACACTATTGTTTCAAACAGTGCAAATGATGGTACCTATTAAAACGTTAAAACCCGCTGCATGTGTCTGCACTTGTCCTAAGTCATGAATTCGATGTTTAGTAGTTGTCGATTGTTTATGTAGCTCACAAGTGTTTCTCGTTTCTCGTTTTTTATATATATATTAGACTGTTGGTTTTCCGATTTGAATGGTTCTACACAAAAAAAGTCATGTACATTTGTAATTGTTGGGCCTTTATATCTTGCTGGTTGGTGTGAGCCAAGACTCCGTGTTAAAGACCATAGTTTAACCTTTAATGGTTTACTTTAACAAATTGTGACTTAGATAAGAGAATGTTCTATAATTCCCTGACATAATCATATACTATGGTAATAGATTGTTCAGTTACGTAGCAATTTGCAAACGATTAGCTACATTTAAGTAATTATAATTATTATTACGAGATTTAAATTGAAAATTGACATTTTATTATATTAAACAAGATCTTCGTCTTCCTGTACGGGTTATTTAGATGATTTGTTATTGCTTGGTTTACGTCTAATGGCAGGCTTATGCATGACGAGAGCAATTACGTTTTAAATACAATAGGTAGGTCTTGCAATAGATCAACCGTGGGGTTTGGGGTAGCCCAGCAATAACTGACTACTTACAGAATCATCAAACGAATGGTACAGGAGATTTTATTTTGCACAGCGTTGACGGTATGAAATCAACTCTGAGGTTGATCTTCGATATTTAAGTGTAGGTTCCAACGACAATGTATAGGTTTGATTCTTTAATCTTGCTTTAGTATCTTCAAGAATTCTATGAAACTATGGTTTATTACACTTTTTGTATGATATTCTATACTACCGACTCTCTGTGTATTTTAATTGGAGTCCTTACCAGCCAAAAAAGCATATTGGCATATCTGGACTTTTGGCTGGTATGATGTAAAGATGTAAGATTACACAACTACGGCACACACAAAAAACGACGTTAAAATATGTTTTTGATTTTCAAAGCAAACAACGTGATATAAAAGGAGTTACATTAGTTCAAGGACTGGCTCGTACAGAGTCAGAAATGTTGTTTGGTATGACGACTTAATTTCCTGTGAACTTTTACTCTATTAGCTAGTACGTTAACAGTCCGATTCAGAGTGTCTTGTACAAAGCATGGTTTGAATGGTTTTCACTAGTTAATGTTTTGGGCCCTTTATAGCTTGCTGCTCAGTGTGATCCAAGATGTTGAAGACTGTACTATGACCTATAATGGTTTACTTTAAAAATTGTTACTTGTGTGGAGTTGTTTCCTTGACACTGATACTTGTTTTAGTCCCGAATATGCATTCAATTTGAAATTTTATTTGCTGGATTGTATAACATCTTAATTAATTTCCACTGAGCGAGAAAACAAAAATGGAAAGATTATAATGTATCAGAAGCATAACGTTGATAATATTTCACTTTGAATAAATAAAATGTTACTCATCTGAAGAAACATTTTCTTTTTGTATTTTATAAATTGAAAGGCAATATTAAACCTTGCGAATATCAGGACGCATTTTATTGATAATATTTAAATTGAATGTATATTTTTTAGTTTAAATGAATAACAAGTCTAGTGCGATACATGAATAAGCCAGATACATAATTGTGTTTATTCCCTTTAAACTTAAGATTTTTATAACGTATTTGTTAATATGACGTATTAGTCTGTCTATCACCTAACCCGGAAGAATAAGTATTCCAGTTAAAAAGAATTTCAAAATATTTTTAATCATTTAAGAACAAGTATTCATATGTCGTGTAGCTCTGAAATAGCTTTTAAACATTGAAGGCGGAATCTTTCAATTGATGGTCATTATTAAGGTTTGTTAATGTTTTTTTATCATGATTGAAACTTGATATATTTTATTTAAAGAATGAATTCATAAAATTAAGAAATAAAAAAGCTAATCGAAAGCAAAATATCTTCAGAACAAGCATGTCAGATTACATGCGTTTGATTTTCCTGGTTACAAACCTGTAATTAATGGTGTTAAAGGAGGTGGCAATGACTAGTTTGAGAAGAAAATTTGATGAGGGCGCTTTATGACCCTTAAATTTCATTGATTATAAAACACGTTCAATACAATGTATTAGACTAGATATTTTAAATCTCTCAAACAAATGCATACAAAAGTCATGTAAACAGATGCGCCATAATTGCATAACGCTTCCATCTACTTTACGATTTTTTGTATGTTTGTCTTAATATATTTAAAAAAAGTATAATGGATCATAGATAAAAACTTAATTAAGCAAACATCATCGTTAAGACACGATCGACTACAATGTATAAAGTCAAATTTTGCTGATGTAGGTAGTAGCCTGTTACTTTATACGAGTAATTGGCCAGTCCCTCAAATAAGGATTATCTTTACCATGTATTATATTTTGGGGGGAAAACTGAAGAAGAGAGAAATAAACTAAACAGATTAAACGATCAGCAATACAAGATCAACAAAACCAAGATTTTTGTCAATAATTATATTCACGTATACAATGTTGGAGAGGAGTGTCATTCGCTGAAAATGCACATAGACCAAGGTGAGCGACACATGCTCTTTAGAGCCTCTAGTTTGTCATGACATTATCAGTTTGTTTCGACTTATGAGTTTGAATGCCTCTTTAATAGCTTTTGCCTCTCTTTTAATGGCTCCAGAACATACAAATTACGTAACATCAGACATTCGGTATGTCTTACTCTAAGTCAGAAGTATCGGTAAGGGTTTTCGGAATTTTTCTATTGTTTTTTTTTTGCCTATTGATATACGTCTGTCGGTTAAAAAACATAAGTTAAAATTAATCTGTAGTTTTATAGGATACGTTAACTGGGGTTCTCCCTTGATGAGTACATTTTTTTCTTCACAGTTGATTACAAAATCATATGAGTCACTTAGATAGTAAAGAATTATAAAACAGATTCTTTTTACAGTATCAAAATGGTCGAAATCGAAGCGTTAAACTTATTACGACAGCGAAAAGAGGCGCTTAAAAAATTACCAAATCCCGCCGACCAAAACATATCATTTGAGAAGTATGAAGAAACCGTATCAAGGACTATGAGAAAGACACAGACAGATATAGAAACAGTTTCAAAGTATGCAACAGAAATTATAGAAGAACTCGAAAATGTCAGAGAATTGGTGAAAAATTGTAGCATCAAAATTGGTGAACATCTACAAGAATTGATGAAAAAGAATTTGATAAAAAGTACGTTATCTTACAGAATGCATTTAATCGATTGTTTTAATGTGAAGGTTCATTACAATTACTATTTTAGAATAAAAGTTAGATATGATCCTGGTAAATATATTTTACTGTCAAGATCTTGTTTTGGCATAAACTGGTCAATATTCGTAAGTGCTGGCCATGTTTTCAAAGAGTCAAATATCTTATTTTTCAAGATGAAGATTTGATTAATTCATATGTCAATTGAATGTAAATTTAAACGCTAACGATGGATAATTTTCTTTAGGTTTACTCAAGATTCGGCTTTTTTGTCGATAGTTTTATTTTGAGGGTGTGTGGTTTGTTGGGATTGGGGTGTTCTGCAGGTGGGTTTTTTTTTTATGATAGAGTTGAATTTGCAATTTCAAAACGAAATTGCTGCCTTTTTAAATATCCATTACTGCGGGTATTTGCAAGTAAACAATGTACCCGAATTGATTAATTCGGTGACAAAAAAAATATCTTCTATAAACCTGTAATTGTACTTATCCCATGATACTATTTCACGTTTGATAAATAATGTTACACAGTCAGGTGTATATTCTTTTATTCTTTATGCACATTTCAGAGAACATTTTTACGCTTGTTTTATGAAACACTTATGATATACATTGTAGTAATTACAAAAGCAATGTATGACATACAGTTCGTTTTTATTCCTTTGATAATCCTATCCTGATGATGAACTATGATAATATATAATTTGAATTGTTAGTATGCTACCACTAACGTGATGTGGGTTTTTTTTAAATTTAAATCTATCTGTATTTGTTTTAATTTTTTTGCAGTTTATTTTATAACATTCTTTTGCAGTTGAATTTTCACCACAAGGAAGGCCGCTGAATAGGTAAACTTTACACCATAAAATGACATATCAGAGTAGTGTTAGTATAAAGATAGGTGATAAACGTCATTAAGACAGCAACTGACTAAAACACACAAATTCACATTTAATAGAACATCGTTGCAAAATTAGCAATGCATAGATACAAGCTAAGAAAACGCTAGGCGGTATGATGGTCAATGTGATAACTATCTATCAGTGTCCGAATAACCTGGATAAAAAATACCATACGGCCTTCTAATAACACTTTATACATGAGCCTAAGTATTTAAAACATTCTGCAAAATCGCCTCTGATATCTGGACAAGTGGTAGCGCTCCATATACGTTTGGGAGATCGACGGTGCGATCCCCGTCCATACCAACACTTTCTCTTCGGCGAATTTTTCCTCAGCAGGCAGCATGTTATAGTAAAATCAAAGACTGGTTAAATTGGTGTCCAGTTAAAGTGGATTGCCTTCCTGCGGACTGTAACCTTTTTAACTAGCATGTTGAAAGTCCTGTACAGCGTGTAAGTCTGGTTCAATCCAGGTTCATTTGCTCACCACAGGTTTTTGTCCTAAATAGGTATTTGAATTGCTGCGTAAAATTAAACGGCTGTCCATCAGCATATTTAATTCAAAAAAAATTTTTTAAATGCCAATGTAAAGTTAAACTATTTTTATGCTGTGCTTGATATATCATACCCTAGTTTTGCATGTTTTATTCCAAATAGGGATGATATTGATATGAAAAAACTAGAACAAGTTCAAACCGTGCAGAGACTTGCAAAACAACAACAAGAACTTATGGAGTTCATTGCGAAAACAGAACAACTAGTTTTGAAGATTGAAAGTAATGCAGCTTTGTCATTTTCCGATTTTACTGGTGTGTCAAGTCAAATGAAACAATGGTGTGATGGATTAGAAACATTAGAAGAACAGAAGAAAAGAAAAAGAGAAGAAAAGGAAGCAGAAGAAACCCGTAAAAGAGAAAAAGAAGACGCAGAACGGAAAAAAGTAGAAGAGGAAGAACGAAAAAAGAAAGAACAAGAGGAAGCTGAGAAACAAAGAAAAGAACAAGAAGAACGAGAAGCTGAGGAAAAAAGAAGAAAGCAAGAAGAGGAAAAGAAAAAAAGAGATTGGAAGAACTGGCCACCATTCATGTAATTTTGCTTCATTTATTACTTTGTATGAATATAAATCAGTTCAGTAAAAGTCTTCCTTTCAGCAGTTATTTCTTACATGGTAATAAAGGTCAAGTAGTTTGTACTAAGAGAAACAAAAGCAAAACACCGAATGACATAGATTTAAATATTATGAATTCAACAATATTCAATGGTACAAACAAATAATGAAACCATGATCTTTTAATCAGTTTGATTTAGGTCTGGAGCTGGAATTTCAGTAACTGCTAGTAGTCCTTTGTTAATTTATAATCATTGTCATTTTGCGTAGTTTCTTATGTTACCTATTCTGAAATCGAACATGGACTTCTTTCGCTGTGCGTATTTCTGTTTGTTTGTTTATTCTCCATTGGATATATACATATAAGGAGGATTTAGATCTCAAAAAACATGTTTTACCCCGCCTTTTTTGTCGAAGCTTCTGGTCTGGTTTGTTTTGAATGATTTTTAAATTTAGTGCTTTAAAATTCAGTGTGCTGTCCATATTTACTGAATCAGTACACATTAATTGTTGGCCAGCTGAAGCCCGCCTCCGGGTGTGAGATATGTCGCTGTCTTGAAGACTCATTGGAGGCCTTTAGTTGTTTGCTGCTGTTGAGTCGGGTTATTGTCTCTTTTAAAACCCAATCCTAGTTTCCATTCTAAGTTTTATCAAATTAGCAAGCTATCAGCAGCTTCGATTCTTAGTCTTTACAAATTGTGACTATATTTAACTAATACTTTCAAATATGTATGCTTGTGTGCTTATTCTTTGTTGTTCTTAATATTAATCATATGCAAATTTCATCCATTTATTTAGATATTACAATCCAAGAAAAAACAAGTTTAGTCAGGATATCTGCTGTGTCATTTATACAATGCCTGATGGAACTGATGCTAGTTATTTTAGCTGTCAAGGATCAGATGCTGTAGAAGATCTAGATAAATGTTTGGAAACCAATGACGAGCAAGTTATATCCTCTGTTATCACAATTCAACCGCAAAAGGTCAAAAAGATGTTTGAGGTATACTTCATCAGTAACTGTTTCATACTATAAATGTATTTATAAAATGTAATTCGAACTGTGTAGTTATAATGACACTTCGCAAATGTTTGGTTCAAAATATAAAAAAGAAGATGTGGTATGATTGCCAATGAGACAACTATCCACAAAAGACTTTACTAACATTTTTTAAATGTCTACACAAAATCACTACGTACATACCCTGCGGGAAGAATATGCACTTATGCGATATGATCTGTTACCCTCATTGAAATCAAATGCCCTTTAATCAAAGTCAAGGTTTAAATCGATTGAATGTTCAAAAATTAAATACACATCTCTGTATTTAACTTTAAAAATGTAACTACTAAAACTATTGTACTGACAAGCTTACATTTTAGTTGCCAATGCGTGTGTATGTGCCAATTGTATCACATGATCAGAGCCTACTTCCAACACTCAAGTTATCAATTAATGGTCAGAAATGGAGATCAGGAAAATCCCTTCCAGAAATCCAACTGCCAAAAGTGACAGTAAGTGAGACAAAGACTTTGACCACGTTGTGTAATTAGAATATTACATTGAATGTATATTTATACATTCCACAACAACCAATTGTTTACCATTTCAAACAGCTATTGTTTTATAAATCTCGAGAGCTTCGAGCATTTTTACAAATGTTTTTTTATACAATGTGGTTATATTCAAGTGTTATTATGAGAAGCGAGGTTCACTTAGCTTTTCCTATTCTAAGTTTATACCCCCTTTTTCATATCTAATGTAGTATCACTTAGTAAGTTACGCAACGGATATTATATTTGCGCCGAACATTATATAATACCAACAATTTAAAAAACAAAAAATCATGTTTTTTTCATATTCAACAAATTAAGCAAGAAATAACAGAGTTATTCATTCAAACACTATAAAAAAAGTGAAATGTTTCAATTTATTCAACATATTTAGTTTCTTTATGCAGAATCTTTTCCCTGTATGAAGTATCATTTCACTAAACTATATTGCTCTTTTGTTAAAATGATACTACAAACAAACACAAATATCGATTCAGACTGCAAGTGCGAAGTTGATGGTGTAACTAATCAACATAAATGATACTGGACATCAAAATCTATAAACTGTATATAGCAATCGAACTTTTCCATGTTACCTTGCAAAACATGTTCAGTAATATTAAATGGAATTTCTTTCGAAATCTGATATGTGGTGCAACTGTGGTCAATATTTTGTCGTTACATTTTCTAGACGTACTGTCATTATTTGTTATCATTTTTTTTTTTAAACTAGGGTGTTTCCTTTGTTGGAGTTGAAATACCCGTCAAACAATTTGAGAACATTCAATGTGTTGCTGTTGCTCGACAAAAACGTCATGAAATCGAAGTTGACGAAAAAGGAAAAGTGTTTGAACCAGAAGTTGACAGAAATATCAAAGTAAAGTTTCCACAGAGAGCGTTTGCTGGGAAAACTGTTGTTGCTACAAAGGTAATATTATAAAAAAACTAATATGAAAAGAAAAACATTGTTTCAAACACAAAATTGATGGCTGCGCAATGATACTGTTAAGGTAAATACATCTATGTGAGTCTTAACCAAATAGGAAAATGAAATAATAAAGAAGGAATAAGAATCACCAGGGCTTGTAAAAGCTACAAGTAATATGGAATATGTATCACAGAAGTAGAAAACATCTTTTGCAACAAGATTTCTTGAAGAATTGATAAAACAGCTAGGACTATTTTTGTATAAACAGAGAAACTGTTTTAGAAATATATCCTAGTTTTCATCCTGTTAACACGATTTACCAAAATAGACCTACAAGCATTGGTAAAATGAAGATTCTACTGACGACAAAAGTATTCCACCGTTCACAATTTATATAGTTAGTTAGTCGAGTATTTATACAATGGCATATACATTATTCTTTCAATGATCTTGTTTAATGACAACCTTGGCGTTCTGTGTCATACTATAGAAAATTAGGGGTTATAGATTTAATGAAAATTATCTATCGAATTACTATGACACCATACTTAAGACAGTATTTTTCAGTTCATTTGTACATCATGACAGTAGATGCTCGGATATTTTCTATTTCACAATGTTCATACACAAAGAAGATTCAAAGCGCTTCTACTCCTCGGCTAGTTTTCTTTTGTAAATTGATATGGTTTTGAAGAGGATTTTGAAAACTATATCAAATAAAAAAATCTATTCAGTATGTTTAACAATATATTTTAGTATTATAGATTTTTATATTCTGAATGTAATGCAGCAGTTGGCATTATATGTTATCATTGAAGCCAGACATTAATTAAGTATAACTATGTGTTGTATTTTTCAAGGCAGTACCATGGACCCATGCGGACATTAAAAATGCCTCAAAGAAGCACAAAGAGTTGCAAAATATTAAAACAGCTGGTTCTTATATAGATATATCATGCGAAAATACCACGAAGGAAGATTCTGATTTAGAGATGTATGATTTTGGATGGGTTGGTAAGTGTGCAAGACGCTTTAACAACACTAACTCATCCTACTAATCTTGTTCTTGATCTTCTTCTTCTTGTTTTGTTCTTTTCCTTGTTCTTGTCATTGCTCTTGTCATTTTTCTTGTTCTTTTTCTTGTTGTTGTATCCGTTCTTCTTCTTTCACAAGGGCTTGTTATATCACAAATGCCTACAGAAACAAAAAAGTAATAATTATTTCTTTCTGTTATCCAGTTGACTTCCTCTTCTTCCTCTTTCAGGTGGGCTAGTTATATCATAAATGCCTACAAAAACATTATAAAGAAATTAATAATTATATCTTTATATTATCCAGTTGACAAAAATATAAACAAGAATCAGTCTGTCAACCAAGAAACTCTGAACAGATGTAGCAGATGGGTAGTGAACAATTTGAACCCTGATGAAAATGCATTGCAGTTGGATGATGTCTTTGATAGTGACTTTGTTGATGACCTGAAGGTTTGTTGAAAAATTTATTCATGAACTACAGTTCGATAATATATATAATGCAATTCATTTATGCAATCATTAATAAATAAACATAGTGTAAATACTAATTAGTGTATATAAATAGTGAAGAATCTGATGTTCAATAGTTTTCGTTTGCTGATGTATTTTTTTAGTTCTCGATTTTATATTGATTATACCGATGTTTTTTTAGTTTGAATGGTTTTTCATTAGTAATTGTGAATCCCTTTCTAGCTTGCGTTTCGGTGTGAACCTATTATATATAGTAAGATCCGTTTTGAAGGTCGTACTTTGACCTATAATTAATCACTTTTTTACAAATTGTGACTTAGATTGAGAGTTGTCATATTGGCACTCATTCCATTATTCTTATATCAATGAACCAAAAACAGAATTGGAAATAAGTATTATACACAAATGGAGAAACAACGCTAATTATATAATCCGAATCTTCAAAACTATACACACAATAAAATATACAAACGATTTCTTGTTGTATGATACACATACATAATTATGTGTTTAAAGAATGATAGTTTTATATATATGCTGGCAAATAATATGCGTATGTATATACTACTCTCATGTATAAACAGGTAAATGATATTCTGATTTGCAGACAAAGGAGACAGATGGGGACAAGAATCGTCTGATTCTACGTCATTTGCACGATTCTGATGCTGATAGCGATTTCGATAACTTTTTAGTCGGATTGAAATCTACTCAACCAAATGTAGCAAACAGAATAACTTCTGTAAAAAATCAAGTCAAGCTGTCTAGAAAAACTACAGACACGGACGCAGAGGACAACTTTGCTAGTGATTTTGATCCAGGTGTGGTGATTTAAAATATATACAACAGTTTCAGACAGTAATTATATAAGCTCAAGTTACATATACGTGTTTGACATGTTTTGAATACAATATTTGATAAAAGTTAAACATTTGTCATGTGTTCGTTTAGATATTGATCGCGAGCTTTAAATGTTTTGATAATCTAAAATGACGCATCGAACTTGTTGTATTTTTATAGATAAACAAATAATTGAACATCGTTGAAGACCGAATTTACGGTATTAGGTCCACAATAATTTAAATTTCAAATCGAAAAGAAGTATTCAAACGTACGTGTTATTTGATAACAGTATAATTGTACTATGAGAAACAACATGTACTGCACTTGTATACTCATAATTACATACCTAAGTAGTCAGTGTTGAGGTTCCGAAATAAAAAGAAATTTGTTTATTTGTCATATTGGTAAATGACTAAACAAGTAAAACTGTACTAAAATCGCATTTATCTTAATATCAATGCATGAAATTGGGTTCATTGTTTAACCCTTAAGTAAGCAGGGTGAACATGCATTTTATTTCTTACGCCTATTAGTCCGTCCATCTATATCTATAGCTATTTGTCGCCCCAAATACATTGACTTATTATTTGTATAGAAGTCTTTGTAAATCTTGATGTGGATTTTCAAATACCAAAGCAAAGGATTTGTTTGATGTAAAACATATAAAAAAAATGGGGTCATTTTAAGTTTTGATTTAAACTAATATAATACAATATTCAATATGACATCAACATGACATCCACATATTTTATTATCCATACTAAAAGGCGACTCCTTGTAAAGTATTTTGATGAGTTTGATGTACTTTAGAAAATATGAAAAGGGGAATATTCATGACAAAAGCCGAATGGTGAACATATTTCATACAGTAATATTTGCAATCGTTATCTGGCTTTTATATATGTATGCGTTTTAGCCCTTTACAAATGTGTATAAATGTATTCGTTCATTAAATTTCATTAGTTTAAAATAACTGATAACCATTGTTTGGGATAGCAAATGCATTTGTTATAAGATCATTTGAATTGATTTCGGCGGTTCCGATCACACCAAAACGTTGAATGGGTTTGCACACAACTGACAATATTTCTGAAAAGTCTTTAACATGGCCTTTCTCTCTCGTGGCATTTCATTCGATGCACGATATATACCAGCTCAATCCAACTGAGGAATAAATATAACTTAGAAAGTAGTTTAGTGTCTATTTGAGTTCCCTTTAGTCACCAAGAAATATTTTATAAGTTATTTTCTCAGTAGTAAAACACTTTTTGTTTTATAGTTTTCTATAAGTCTTACACATTTTCAACAGAAAATTTGAATGTAAATATATTTTTTCTAAATCCTTTTGGTCAACTTAAACAGCAAGACTTTTAATTTTGTTTGTTGTTGACATATGTCAGTTTCAATGGGTGTTTCATTATATGTTTTGATGCTTTACGTTGCAATCACAGCAATGCTTCCTGGTAGATAATAACGCTCACATATAACTATACAGGGACATGTTGTTTATTTTATACCATATTTCAAATACAAGATAATGTAGAAATAGATTGCATTTGCATTTAATCCACCATTTTCTACATTTGAAAATGCATGTACCAAGTCAGGAATATGACAGTTCTTGTCTATTCGTTTTTGTTGCGTTTTGTTATTTGATTTTGCCATGTGATTATGGACTTTCCGAATTGATTTTCCTCTGAGTTCAGTATTTTTGTGATTTCACTTTTGAATAATGTGATGTTCGATGTTTTTATTTTGATAGATTTTGAAAAGAAGGAGGGTACCATTTGTGTAGTTTCAAAGTTGACCGGAAAGAGTTGGGAAATTGTACCTATAGAGGCATCTGAAGAACATCCAAAAGCAAGGTTCCTTAAACTACCGTCCGGAAATGATAAATATCAGTGAGTGCTACATCAGCTTTTCATAAAAGGATTTTAAAACGACAAATAACAGATCACACATAAATATAAATCGTTAGTCAAATAATTAATGAGTGGTATTTAGTTACTCTAATCGAATTGGTTAATCCGTTTTAACTCATAAATATATTTTTTTGAGATATCTTAATTGCCATATAAGAACGTATGAGAGATATTTCTCTAAGGAATAAAAAGAAATAGCAATTTTGAATGACAAAGATGTTATATTTACTTTATTATTATGTTTCTATAGAGTTTTAGGTCTAGTTGTTCCAGATAACATGTCAGACGAAGATATTTGCAGAGCAGCTGAAATACTAGAAGGATTAAACTGTGTCACCAATGTGTCAGTTATATGTCGTCAAAAGCATTCAAATCCTCATGAAGTGATTATTGAATGTGTTAAATCTGAAAATGTAGAAACCACAATGCAGCACTTGGATTATATTGGTTATAATGATGGACCAGCTGAGGGTGCAGAGTTTGGTGTTGTTGATGGAGAAGAGATCGAAATAAAGTTTGAATCAAATCTTTATCTAGAGCGTCTTAAACATTCACTTCTGAAGATAAAATTTTATAAGCATCTCCCTTCTAGCAGATATTCCGAACACCTAGTAGTCGTCAGCAAGGCAGAGCAAGGAGAAGACAGCAACTACCATGGATATCTGAAGTACAGTGTACCTCCGGGTCGTTTGTCCCTACCAAGGTCAGGGTCACTTGTTGTGTATGTTCCAAGGGTAAGCTACATGTTACGTTATGTGCATTCAAATCAATTTATTTTAACAACAAATGTATAATTAAATGAAAATGTTTACCAAAATGTGAAGAAATGTTTACATGTTATGCTGTTATTGAAATGATAGAAAATACATCTATACATACATGTATCTCATAATGTATGCATAAATGCATATATTTACGATCACATTGATATTTTGTTGTTTGTTGAATGTCTGGAAGTACCTATCAGCCACGTTTGCCTATTCTCCCGGACCGAACACATCGTGTTTCTGCAGTATAGAATATGACAAACTCTATAATATTCTCTGGCTCTTATGTAGGGTGGGTGCTTCATCATGGGTCCTGATCCAATCCTTCATGTTGTAATAAGCTTTGACTACCGATCTAGTCAGTATTTCTTTTAAGTCCCGATGTCTACTATACGCCATCATTGGTGGTTTTGGAAATATCTCCCTTTTAATTTCTTTTGAATGCACCAGCATGTATTTATATTTTTCAATAATTTCATTGGTACCTTCGAATGCTCTAATATCCCAAATTTCTGGGCTTCATTTACTTCCAATACTAGCGCCTATTTCTGTTCAAAATAACGGTAATTAAATTCCAAAAAATATTTTTCAATACTGTAGATACTTACGATTTAATTGTTTCACAGCTAGTTTATTTTATCGGATAATCTGTTTTACTGCAGTGTTATACTAGTAAGCCCGTTCAACAGAATGAATTACTTCATTAAACTTCATGTTTGTATACTTGCTGGTGCAGTTAAAATAAATTAAAACGGAGCTATTTCAAAAACCACCAACGGTGGCGTATAGTAGACATCGAAACTTAAAAGAAATACTGACTAGATCGGTAGTCAAAGCTTATAAGTACAACATAACGGATTGGGTCAGGACCCCTGATAAAGGACCGACCTTCATATGAGCCACGGAATATTATAGACTTTGTCTTATTCTGTACTGCAGAAACACGATGTGTTGGGTCCTGAAGAAAAGACAAACGTGGCTGATAGGTACTTCCAGACATTCAACATGTACAATATCGTTTCCCTTAAACCAGAAATTTGCAATGTTTTTTTGAGAGCCTTACCGTGAATTTGAAAAAAGCACGATTGTTTGAATGTAAGAATATTCAGTCTTGAATGATATTACTATATCTTAAGTTCACTCTTCACTTTGCATTCTGTATCATAGTATAAACGATAAGATTTTGTGTTATGAGTGCTTGTCATGTTGCTTTATTTGCAGCATAGGTTTGAACCATCAAACGTTTTAATACAATTATTTGTATTACTTCTGTCATTATGAACAATAATGTTTTATGAACATGCTGTGTTTACTTTTAATTTACTAGCCTCTGGATGAAATAATTGGCAACTTTCCATATACTCTTGATGTACCAGGTATGCATATGTTAATTAAAAAAATCATATCTATTCACATTAGAAAGCATAATTACTCCGGGAGAGTATGAGTTTGATACTTTGGTCTAAATGAGCATTTATTGACAAGTCAAATACATTTCGAATTTTTTAACGATAAAGTTTCACAACTTGCAAAGGTAAAATTGATAATGGTAATGGGGAAAGTGTCAAAGAGGAAACAACCCAAACGAAAAAAACAACAGAAAACAGCTGAAAATCAGCATGTGGTCTTCACCATATCAGCTGTAACTAAAACAAAAAAAATGTTTCGGAGTAAATGGACATGAAACTGAGGGAAAAAAATATCCAAGACTAACAAAGGCTAGAGGATATTTAATTGGACAGTCGCAAAAATTAAGTGGAGTTGAATATGTTTATTGAGATCTCAACCCTCTCCTGATACCTGTTTAGAAATTTAGAAAACAACAAACACACAGCAATAAGCACAGGCAAATGCAGTGTATAGAAGTAGGTGTCCGATATCAGAAAGGCTAACAAAAGAAACTGGTCATAATTGCAATGATACATACATTAACAAAAGACTACCAGCAGTAACAGACATGCCAGCTTCAGACCTTAATAAAACTGATTGCAAGATTATTTCTGCATCATATATAATCAGGCAATATCTTTCATTAGGGGTTTAGTATCGTACCATCATTACATATATGGGGAGAACATAACCTGTATCATGCCAACAAAATCTTTTTAGTAACAATCTACAGTGGTCTTGTGTGTAAAACAAAATGTATTATTGAAAAATATTTTTTCTAATTCTACCACCCAAATTATATAGCCTAAATTGGTTGTTATTTGTCTTTTTGACGTCTTGTATGCTGATCATTTTACTGCTGATGGGGTTTTTTTTCTCGTCTAATGATTTATCCCCTTTGTATTTCAAAAATATCCAAAAATAAATTCAAAACAAGTTTATGGTTTTCTTTGACTGCATAAAACAAGTTGTTAATTAGCTTGCCTGTATGACGTATAAAACATGTGAAATGTTCAATTCATGTTTTGCAGTTAAAGCACTTGCTAAGTTTATCGCTTGGCAGTTAACACGTACAAATTTCAATTCAACAAAATGGGTAAGACTTGGCGGATTTTTAACTAACTGTGACTCCCATCTGTATCATCAAATCGTTAAACATATTGACGAAGAAGCAACGAAAGCACCACAACGAGAGAGATGCGAGCACTTCATTTTATATTGGGCAAATCATCATGCACCGATAGAATCAGATAGGGTAAGATTGATGTACACATGTTAATTAATAAGTCTATATTCATATAGAGTAGTATATTGTGACAAGAGTTTAAAATGTTTAATTGTATAATGAAAATTTGACAAATATATGTAACGATCAAAATATTACATATTCATAATTTTAATATTTACAGCTTTTCTTGCCACTAAAATAGAAAAGGTACGGTTGCTTTATTCACTTTCAGTTATCAGTGATAATGCAAATTATTTACATTCCCACCTTCTCCTGCATACTGTGTAATAATATTTATTTTGTTAACGCCAATTCCTACCCAATTGACTATATCATAGCGATCTAGGATTTCTTTTGGAAGAAGCGAGATGTAAACCAAGATCAAACACTGACGATAGGCATGTAGACTTGCAAAAAAATGCCCTTAAATATCAGAGTCGAACACACTTTGCTCGAGCACTGGATTTTTGTCACACAACACAATAAAGACACGCTCATATTACAATCTAGAAACATTTTGACTAGAGCTGAAAAAAGAACCATTGACATTTTCATAGAGTGATGAATTGCAACACCTAAAAGAAAAAATATATCTTGACCCAATATAGTATTTTTATGGGTATGATCTTCCTTTCTTTAAAGATCAGCAAACACAGTTTGATATTTGTATGTGATGTCATCAGACATGATTGTTTTTAACTGATATCATAATAGCAATATAAGCGTACAGTAAAACAATTTGAAGTCATAAGTAAATTTTGATCATGTACATAGATCAAGCGATAAAATATAAGTATTCGAGAAAAATATGTAAAAACAATATAAGAACTATTTAAAACTCTATAGTATGGTGAACACTGTAGGTCATTCCTGTTGCTTTGTTTTAGATTGAGGAGATAATAGCGTCTCATCATGATCCAAGTTTGGAATCAGAAGCGCATCAGTTTATCAAACCATACCTTCCTGGAAAAGGTATTCACATAATTTAGCATTATCAGACTGAAAGAAAATTTTAGTGTCTTTGTGTAATTTTAAGGCTTTGAATGTTCAAACTTTGCAACTAAAAACATGTGTTTGTCTTTAAGTTGGTATCGTTACATTTTTCAATTGCATTGATTATGCATGTTCTTATGAATGCATTTTCAAATATACACATGTAATCACATAAGAAGAACCCAATGATATAGTCAGACAGTTGAACCTATTTTATAAACTTCTGTGTAATCGCATCACAGACATACAGTTATTTTATTGTTCGCTATACGCACATTTCGTCTTCACAAGGTTAACTGGGAGACATAAGAACAATGACTTAATGCATAATGATTTAAGTTATGAACTGTTCAATTTAATATAGAATTCGCATTTGATTTAAAGCTTCGATCGAGTGACCGGCGTTGCAATAAACGATATGTCGCTATTTCTCGATATATTTTGTTTATTAAATTCTTGGTACATATGGTACACACCGTCCTTTTGTTGCTGGTATAAACTTGCATGTATTTTCAAATTGCAGGAATGTTTTCAAACGACAGCTTGGAGAAAATGTCATTTGCAATAGCTGGAGAATGGGAAACAATGGCAAAAA